>NW_027449287.1:0-30819 GCF_964194025.1 Convolutriloba macropyga
TACAGTTCACAAAAATGAGTTTATGATTTACTAATTTTGAAAAAAATTCGAAAATTAATTTTCAGTCTTAACAGCCATTAGCTGTCCACTCACATCACTAGATAGGTTCACTTAATGCTCATTAGCAAATCTATTGCACCTTTAGTCAACAAGTTTATGCCATAGGATTATAAAACTTTTGTAAAACCTCAAAAAGGTGAATCAAAATTTCATTTGAAATTACGAAAATTGAGATACGAATCCAAAGAAAACATGAGCGATCCCCTTGAAACAAATTTTTTGTTCATTGGGCTTCATTTGATCTCAAAGAGTTTTGTCATTAACGGAACTTCGATATAAAAGTGTCTAGTAGTCTCTAGGTGACTTGAAAAATACAAAAAATTGCAAACTTTTCTAAAAAAAAAAGAGCTCCAAACCTATTTCGAATTTCTTTTTATATATTAAACCTCCTCTAAGACTAGAACTAGTCTTTATTATCTCCTTTCGTCTATTAAAAACCTAAAATTGATTTACTTTTTGGCGTGAAATCTAGTTTTTCAATTAAATTTTTCATAGAAAACGTTAATTCGAACGAAAATTACGGTAAAAGTGAACAAAAGTGAACCAAATATTAAGTGTTCACATGAAACTTTAAACCTCGATAACTCCTCGAAAAAAAACGAAATTCTAAAAAAATCTTTTTAATTTTGAATTCTACGCTGGACGAGCTTTTTAATGATACCATGCACATTTCTCTACGATGAATATATCGGTCGGCCAAAATTCTCGAACAAAAAAAAACCCATTTGAGTATATAGTTCCTCCCCCCACAAGTGGGGTCGGAACAATTATCAGCTACATCACCACTTTTGCATATTTCAATATTAGAAACAACATAACAACGACTTCCATAATACTTCCAAAGCTGTATTTCACATCACAGGCATTGTAATCTTTCTTCTCCTCGTTTTTGTCAACGTTGTTGGCCCAAATTTTATTTGATTCAGTGCATCAATTTTAAAGACTTTTTCGAGGTGACAATAACAATCTTAATTGAAACAAGTTTTTTCTTACAAGTTTTGTTCCAACTCATTTCTATGTATCTGATATTGAAAAAAAACAATATCCAGAATTCATTTTAATAACAAAATGTAGTTTTCCTTGCTTTATGTAACGCACAGTCTACCCAAATTTTGATTCTACGATCAATGTTAATGAAAAATAAACAGAGGCCAAAACGGGGTGGTAATTTTTGCTGAAAGTAAGTTCAAAGCCCCTATGATAGCTAAATTGCTATCAATGTTATTCAAAAGAAAACGTCAGGTTCCAGTTCAGAGTTATTTGCGCAATCCAAATGTGTTTCATATTCTCAAACGTGATTAGCAAGCATTAATTCAGTTATGAATCATTCCAGCACTTCCCCTAACAGTGAAAGCATAAATTTTTTAATATGCACAACTCCAAAAAAGAATATCCGTTCATTTAAAGAACTCGAGCTGGTCTGTAAAAAAATTAACCTCGCAGTTTAATCTCTCTAGACATCTCTCGTGAGAGATTGAATTACACAAATGAGATGCAACAATTTAACAAATAAAAAATTTGTACTGAAAATTGATTGCATTGAGCTCAATAGTGTTATGTTTTGTAAAAGAATCTGCAAAAGCAGAAGTGAAGGAATTGAGCACATTTGGAGAGTTAAAATCGATAAGATGAATTTTTCAATTTAACCTCTCTCTCTCTCTCTCTCTCTCTTTCTCTCTCTCTCTCTCTCTCTCTCTCTCTCTCTCTCCTCTCTCTCTCTCTCTTTCTCTCTCTCTCTCTCTCTCTCTCTCTCTCTCTTCTCTCTCTCTCTCTCTCTCTCTCTCTTCTCTCTTCTCTCTCTCTCTCTCTCTCTCTCTTCTTTCTCTCTCTCTCTCTCTCTCTCTCTCTCTCTCTCTCTTTTCTCTTTCTCTCTCTCTCTCTCTCTCTCTCTCTCTTTCTCTCTCTTTCTCTCTCTTTCTCTCTCTCTCTCTCTCTCTCTCTCTCCTCTCTTTCTCTCTCTCTCTCTCTCTCTCTCTCTCTCTTCTTTCTCTCTCTCTCTCTCTCTCTCTCTTTCTCTTTCTCTCTCTCTCTCTCTCTCTCTCTCTCTCTCTCTCTTTCTCTCTTTCTCTCTCTCTCTTTCTCTCTCTCTCTCTCTCTCTCTCTCTCTCTTTCTCTCTCTCTCTCTCTCTCTCTCTCTCCTCTTTCTCTCTCTCTCTCTCTCTCTCTCTCTCTCTCTCTCTCTCTCTCTCTCCCTCTCTCTTTCTCTATTTCTCTGTCTCTTCCTCTTTCTTTGTATCGCAACAAAAACAAATTTTCCAGATGGAAATTAACAAAAAATGTTACGTAACACAAATGCAACGATTAAAATTCAGAGAGACTGTAAATTTAATAAAAACTCCGTTTTAAAGTTTCCCATCAGTACCCTCAGTCCAATAAATCCAACTTATTTCAATTTTTTTTATAGACTAAACGCCAAACGGTATGCTTTTGCTCTTTTTCTTGACAATCATAGCATACCAGTTTCCACTGTGTGCCACTCTAGCCAATGAGTTTTTTTCTATTTTTCCACTTAATTTCCTTTTCTGAGCCATTTTTAGTAAAGGAAATTACGAAGCACTTCTTTCTACTTTTTTCTACATTCAAATCAAAGTTTTCTGCTAGAACGTTTAAATATCAAAATTGACGTGCTCACAAGCCAATACTTACCATATATCGATAAATCCATTGTAAAATATTTGATATTATTTAGTACACCTTAATTATAAGGACAGCCCAGCATAAATAATTTTTTGGATTAGAAATAAATGTTGACAAAACAGAAATTTGAGTTTACCAAGTGAAATAAAGCTATGTTTAGATATACTTTTCTGTAGCAATTTCAAATTCGTGGCAACTTTTGTTGCAATAGAAATGAAATTTTGAAAAAAAAATTAACAGGATTTTTTATGATTGAAATCACTTTTGACTAAATAACACAGTAATTTTGAAATATAAATGGAATTGAGTGCCAACTTTCAAAAGTCTTCAAATGGACAAGCTGCACAAGAAGTACGGGCCGATAATGTCTCTGTCACTGGTCGGAAAGGGCATTTGGGATATTTGGTTTCAAGGATTTGATCTCATGAAAGAAGTGCTACACGATCAACGATTCTCATCCAGAACCACTTTCAGGGAAAACTTGTTTTTTGCTGTCTTATTTTTAATGCAAAGTCTGCGTAATTTTTAACTACTGAAGTCTCAGGAATCATAAAAAATAGTGACGAAACAGTTAGAAACTGCTATAAAAAATAAGACATCGCAAGCTGGTGAAAAATACATATTTGAAGCTGAAAGAGCATATTTGACAATTGATAATATAATTCCTTCTCGTTTCAGTGTGTTCGACAAAATTGGCGCAGATAGAGGGGTCGTTTTTGCTTCGGGAGAAGCTTTCAAAGTTAAGAGACGTCTGACGATGCAGATCTTGAGAGCATTAGGAGTTGGGAAGTCTGCGTTCTCGACTGGGATAGAAGATGAAGCTAATAATCTCTTAGTACATCTGGATGAATTCATTGGAAAGGATATTTACATTCAGGTAAGCTGTTTGCAATTTTCTGATTTTGAATAAGGTAGCATAGCACTTTAAGTTTGAAACAAACGTTTTTTGCTTCATTCTTTAAATAAAATAATTTTTACCCATTAATCCTCAGTGTTGAGGAACTAAAACCTTTTTTTTAGTAAAAAATATGACAAGCTATCAAAGCGAAATATCCATCTTCTGAACAAATCAACTTAAAAAAATCAACTCTTATAAAATTTGTTGAAGACTACCGTGCTGCTAAGCAGATTTATTCTTGGGCAATTATCAGGTCACTTTTTAAGAGTAGCAGCAAATTTTTTGAGAAGTTTAAGAACAATTATATTGGCTCCAAACGCACATCAACCAAAAATACACAAAATTAAAAAATGCCTATTTTGGGGTTTCTTGCTTTTATTAATTACCAAACAAAGTCTCTCTCCAAAAGTTTACAGCACTGAGAGCACACTTTCATTCAAGAACCTTTGTCAGCTTTTTGAGACTTCCGAACAAATATTTTCAAATCATATTTGCTATTTGTCACACTGATTGGGTACACTAGATTGCCAGTTATTTTTTAAGGTCACATTTCCATATTTTCCCTGAAAAAAAGTAAAAACAAACTGATATCATAGTTTAGAGAGAAAAATGGTCGCATCATTTGTAAAACATCTGAAACACCAATATCATAGCGAAACTGAATTTTCTGTGGCATTTAATTTTTGTTAAATAAACCATGATCACATTACGAAGCAGTGTCCTGACTAACTAAAGTGAACCATTTTCCCTTTAAACTTTTTAATTCCACATAACTAAACTTATTACATGTATACAGGTCTAACAGTGGGAAATGTGGTGGAAAATAACGAGTATGCGTTGTCCTGATTTCTCAACCCTATTGAGTTCCCCCTATCATTAACCCCTATTTAATCACTTCTTTTCTCTATCAATTAATTTTTCAATCAATTAACACCTGTATCTTTTAACCCCTCTGTCTTTTCACCCCGATTTTAATTTTTTATATAATAAAGACTACTAAATTAGTAAAATAATTATTTGGCTATGCAACGCGGGCCATGGCCATGCCTCAGCCCCCCCCCCCCCCGTTGGACTTGATATGAAACTACCACAACCAAACATGGGATTAAGTTATACACTTAATTATGAGAAAACATGCCTGCATTGTTAACTGCTAATTAGCAGAGTGAAATGATAAAGGGATTAAATGATAGAGCGTTTAAATGATATGGGTTAAGGTATGCGGGGTTAAAAGATTCGGGTTGAAAACAAGTAGAACCGATTATACTTTTTAGTATAGATCAAAATGTTTTATGTTGTACAAATGTTGCAGCCAAGTTCTACGAATTAGCGAATCAATAATTAAATGTAGGGTGCTACCTCGTAACGAAATGAAGACAAAATTGTGATACTAGTCAACAATATTCCCTTTCAATTGATACAAGGAACCCAAACAACTTGCAAGATAACCTAACTGGTTTAACTGTTTCAAAAAGAATAAAACAATTGAAATTACTTTCACTAAAATATAAAACAGATCAAGAGGAAAATTTCATTGGTTATTTCAAATATTAGTTTTTCTTCGTGTCGTCAAATGTTTTTTCAGAAGTTGTTCACTTTTCTCATCAAATTCAAAACAAATATGTTTTTGAAAACAATTGTTTTTGATTATCATACTAATACTTCATTCGCTTTTCTGGTTCAACTCATACACGAAACAGCAACGCCGGCTCTTCTGGATGAAGTTTTTTTGTCAAAATTTTGTCTCAATCACAATTTGTGGATTATTGGAAGAGACTTTGTTTAGGGTAAAATTGCCTATGCGACAAACAACATAATTTGCAAACTGCTTTTCAACGCCTCTCACAGCTTCGAAGACGAGTCATTTATGGACATTCATCGAAAGATTCTGAGAACATTCGAGTTGTTCAATCCAACACAGGTTCTCTATTTGCTTCCAGACTTCATAACCCAGTTTTTACCAAAGACGCATGAAATTATGAGACTGCGAGTTGAATTTATCCATTATATATCCGACAATTTTAACAAAAGAAAGCCGGCTAAAAATTCGACCAGAGAAGATGACGAATGTGTTTCGGATTACATTTGGAAAATGCTGGATGATAAATCGCTTTCCTTCCCTGAAACCGACATACCTTATGTGTTGAACGATCTATTCATGGCTGGTCAGGTAAGCTTATCAAACCACTCCTACCTCTCGTTGAAATTGTCCTCCCATAATTTGGTTTACAAGTGACCATGGAGGCGTTTCAACAGAACGACTTTTAAAACGGGTTGTTTTAAATTTCGAATTAAACGCACAAATTAAATTCACAAAGGTCAAATCTGATTATCCATCCAAAATTTAGTCTTGAAAAAAATGAGTCTTGCAGCAATAACAGTCTCATTATTTCTGGATTAGCTTGTGAGAGGCATTCTGAAATTGCTCGCCTAATATTTTTTCCTGACGATTTTTTATTTAGTTCTAGGCAATAAGGAATAGGATGTGACTACATTATTGCATGACTGGTAACATTGGGAGTTGGTGCCCAAATAGAGAGGAGAATTTAGTTGGTCCATTTTACCTCTTTAATTCCAATAAACGTATCTTAATTCATGTAAACTGTGGGATACAGCGACAAAAGAATGATTATACTAATTGGTATATACTATTTTAAAATATTTTACAATAGTTTAAAGTAAGTTTTTGTTGTAAAACTAAAGCAATGATTTTGGCAAGAATTACAATAAAAGTGCATACAGTTGTCCAGTTGAAATAATTGTCTTCCAGCTGAAATAAAAATGAAATCAAAATTTCTCAACAATCCATTATCAAAGAAGGAGAATTTGTTCGAAGAGAAAAGCCTGCTTCGTGTATACATTCGCTGTTTTGGAAAAAATTGTTGGAACCTTAGATCTCTCTTAGATTCTGTTTAGGAAACAATTACAACAACGTTATCATGGCTTGTTTTAACCATGCTGCACAATCCTGATATTCAGGACACAATTTACGAGGAACTTATGAACGAATTCCCCGAAAGAGACCAGATAATTCCACTGAATTCAATACTATCATGCAACTATACGATGGCAACTATGCATGAAACACAACGATTTTCGCCAGTTCTGTTCAGCTCAATTGATCACACAGCAAATGTCGACATTGAAAATTTCCACGGGTACAAAATACCGAAAGGTACCAGAATGTTTCCACAGTTCGCTCTCATGAACAAGGATCCAAATATCTGGAAATACCCTAACGAGTTCAATCCGAAAAACTTCCTGGATGAGAATGGTGTATTCCAGAAAAGTCAATACTTGATGACTTTTTCAATTGGGCTGAGATCTTGCCCCGGAGAGAACATTGCGAAAATGGAGTTATATTTGGTGTTTGCCAACTTGATGCGCAGGTTTAAAATCTGTCCACCCGAAAATGGTTGGATTGCGCCATTGAAACCTGTCATTGGATTTGTCATATCGACTCCATATTATGAAGTTCGCCTGGAAAAGAGAGAGAAATAAAAAAGTTTTACCCCAAGCACTGACAAAAAAATGATGAAAAATCTTGTATATTTCATTCTCAGTGTTATAAAAATCTAAATATTCTGTCGCTTCGTTTGAACTGAACAATGAATGGCTTAACGGTTTTCTTAGGAGGATTCACAATTTCTTCTCAAAAATCTTGTTATTTATTTCACGGGTGAGAGTTGAATTGTTTGTCACCACAAAAGTTCCCGTACATGTTAGTTCAAAGCACTCAAGCAGATTTGATCTCATTATAGTTTAAATCAAATGTTGTGACGGAATATTTGAATCGTTCAGAACTGTGGTGCTCAAAATAATTGAATAAATAAAACCGAACTTTCGTGATAAAATTAAATATAATGTATCATAACCAGTTTCTCAACTCTACTAGTTTTAAAATCATGGCTTGTCTAATAAGTTTATGATACTATGCTTAGGGTAATTTAGTGCAAATTAAGCTGTTGTTTCTAGTTGTCAGCGGGTATAAGGGATTCGAGATGTCAGCGGGTGAATAAACTGCTAGAAATTCGGGATGAACGGTTGGATATTATGTAAAAACGTGCTGAATGTGTGAAGAACTCTTAGTTAGGTGCTGAATGTACTGAATAAAAAATGTTTTCAATACCTGTCATTACATTTCTTTCGAAGTTTCAGCACGTCCTTAAGCACATCTCAATTCAAAACTTCAAAGTTCACTACCTTACGTGCATTTCTTGCATATTTTTGGAAAGCATTGAAACTTCAAAATTTCGGCACATTTTGTGAACAATTTTAGCACTTCAGAAAAAGAGTGAATTTCAGCGCCTTCAGCATATTCCTTAGAAAATTTCAAATTCCACATTCCATTCAAAAATCAAAAACATTTTCAGCAAATTTCTTGTATATTGTAAACTCGTACCTTTTTTAAGACATTTCTAAGCAATATAAATTTCTAAGCATCGAGAACATTTCTTGTAAAACTTCAGCTTCGCTGAAAATAGGAATTTTCCAAGCTGCCTACAGCACATCTATCATATGAGAGAGCACACAACTGAAATACATTTTAATTCATCAACTTTCAAATTGTAATTAATCCGTGGACAGTTGGCGCAGTGCAAGAAAGGAAGCTATTGATTCTAGAGACCCAAGATATTAAGAATGAGCTGGGGAGAGCAATTTGAAAAATGTGCCAATGGTGTGTAGAAATTGAGGCAAAAAAAGTGAAATTTAATTTGAATGTGTAGAATGCAAAGAAATTATGTTTAAAAAAGTAAAATCTAAATAGGATAAATGCTTAAGTTTTATTTGATATGCTTTGAAACTCGCTAAAAAGTAATATGTTCTTTCCAGAAACATGTTTATCAATTATCCGCTGAAAGTATTAGCAAATGCTGAGTTATAACAAGAATTGCGCTGAAAAAATACTAAAATTAAGGATTTTTTATAAAAGACTTCTCAGTCAAAAAATTTTTTTTTCAGCGGATGTCAACGCATTTCTGACATAACTTTTACCATACCTGGATATGAGTCTGGCTAAAAACTAGAATTTCAATAAGATCAAAATCGATTTTAAAATTGGTTTGGTATCTCAAGATACATTGAAAAAATGCACGCCTCTTGTACATGCAGCCCTTTGTTTTAATTTTATTAAAAATTTGCTAACTTTGTTAAAAATTTGCACAAAGTGTCATGTGACCCCAAACTACCAAGGTGGCGCTTCAGTCAACTTTTGCCGAAAACCAACACTTTGAATTCCCAAAGTTTTTCTCTCGAGATTGTGTACTGACCCTTGTTGCAAACAACTCGAACAACCAAAAAAACTTTCACTCAAGTTTTTGTGAGGTTTTTGTTTTATTATACTCCCGGCGTATTTTCAAACAAATTGAAACAACATAAAATGTTCAGACACAGAAATAAGATCGTTTAAGGGAGTAACACTTAAACGATCGATTTGATACGAAAAACGTACATTTGGTCGTACCTTTAGCCTGAGCAAATGAAAAACATTAAAACAAAAATTTCGTAAAATATATCTTTGAAAAAGCAAATTGACGCTTCAGAATACGCTTTTTTCTGATTTTGCCGCCTGTAACACTCCCTCTCAAAAAAATGGCAAAACTTGAGCACAAAAGTGTTGTACAAGCTTAATTTAAATGTGTATAAAATCATGAAAACAAAGAGCGATTTATTAAAAATGTACTGTCCAATCAACTGAAACAATAAAAAAAAGGCAAGTTGGTTGCCTGTGCTTTTTTATGGCACCGAAACAATGTACACATTGCTTTAACAGGATTAGGTTCCCATAGAATCTCATCGATGGATCACAGAATGTCCCATTACCATTTAACAGTGGTCATGGAAAAATAATCAAATTTTTTATAAATTTATCATGATTTTTTCGGCTTTATAAAAATTTTGCTATGATTTACTATGATTTAGCATGGCTACCTATGATTCACTATGATTTTTCTATGATCCATAGATGAGATTGCAGCTTTTATGGTCTTTCCATGATCCATCAACGGGGTTCCTGTTTCTATCAAACCACAATGATCTGTCGATGGGAATACAAATAACTACAAAACAACGATGATCCATCATTGAAAAGCTATAGGAAGCCAACCCAGGCGGTCAGTCAAAAAGTTCCTTTGCAAGAAATTTTAAAGCCGTTAACAAAAATGGGCAAATTAATAATTTTCTTAGCAGCAAAACTGTGGCTGAATTGGAATGCAATGAGTCATTATTTAGCAACTGTGGTATTCATACTCATAGAGGACCGACCAATAAAAAACAAAAACTTTTATTTTACAGGATGACAAAAAATAGCGTCAAAAATGTCAGACTCTTAGTCTTATATTCGAGATTTTGAACAATTAGCTCTTAAATGCTTGCATAAAATGAACTCTATATTTCAAGAGTTTACAAGATTTACAACAGACAAAAAAACTCAAATAAGCAGTTAACTGACCAGGTTAAGGATTCCTTGTGTAACACTTACTATGATCATGCTTCTCGGAAGCCTGTAGCTATCCGGCTAAACGCAGCCACTGGATGTTCCTTTCCTGATGTAACGCTAAGGAAATTGTAACTTTAAGAAGTTTTGTAAGAAGTTTGGTTCTTTGTAAAGATTCGCCTCAGAAAACCTATAATCAAAAAACAAGTGAAAAGTTCAGTTTGGCTATTTTACATGATTGAATAGTGGTTTTAGAATCCACCTAAACTCATATCAAATTGAATGTTGTCTCTCATAGCCATGGTTTGCAGTTTTCATATATAGATAACCAGTACTTAGAAAACAGTTATTTTTGACCATAAAGTTTTGTTTTAATTTAGTAGTTATTTTTATTCAAATTCAACTCCTTGGCGCTTGAATTTCAAAACAATTTGGGAGAAACAAATTTGCAAACAAAAAACAAATTGGGCCGCAATTTTTTGTTACTTTGTTCAAATTAGAGGCTGGATCCCAATTAAGGAAAAAACAAGGCGACATTTCAATCAGCGTATTGATAAACAGATATAAAATTAGAAAAAAGCCTCAAACACACGTAGATGTTAAGTGTTGATACAAAAGTTCTCCACATGCGCCCAATGAATCATTTCTTTTTTCTTTCTGAGAGTGTTTTTCTATCAACGCCTTAAAATTGGTTTCAGATATTATGAAATCTGTGTTTCATATAGTTTTTCTTTGGATGACACTTCAGTTGGTTCAATGATGACACTTCAGTTATAAGAATTGCCGGCAGTTTTGAGCCCTGAATTTTATCAAAACGGTAGAAAAAATAATAACATAAGTGCTAACCGGTGAAATCTTCAACAAGCGTCTACTTAAAAAATCGTTTAAAAAAAGTAACGCACTCTTACCGAGTAAAAGCTGCGAAAACAAACCACTCGTACACATTATTATTAATGTATGTACAATCAAGTTCAATCAATTTAAAAGGCATCAATAATTAAAATAGAAAGTCCGAAACTTCGGAAAGATGAGTTTATGCTCCTGTTTTTTCAGAGTTTTTCCTTTAAAACCAATTGACTGCTCTTGTTGCTGGGAGCCATTTCAAGCACCGGGAAGGGCTTCTGCTGGTTCTGCTTGCTTTTACTCTTTTTCTTGGTGTTCTTGGCTAGCCTCGTAGAAGTTGATTGGTTCGTTGTATTTCAATGCGTGGTAAGATATAAATAATTTTTTTTAATTCAAAGTAAAAAAGTTGTTTATTAAGAAAAATTATTCAAGAAGTAGTAAATATTGCGAGTGGGAAAAGTAGATAAAAAATAAATAAACAAATAAAAAAATTTGCTGCGCTCGCGTCAGGGAATGAGTTACTGAGCTTCATTTGATCAGAGAATTAAAGGCTGCGCTAGTTGTAAAAAGTGTAATTAGTGTAACTTTGTTCATGAAGGCAAGCGTTAAGACGCGTTTAAATAAATTGAGGGATGGAATCGTTTTGAAGATTGAAGTAAAATACAGAAGGAAAAATAAGTTAAAAGTGCTATGCTAACCTAAACCTTAAAACCCCTGAACCAAACCGCGCATAGCACTGTATTATATCATTAGTTGTATAAACGTAACTTTACTTTGATAAAGATATCAGTGGAGTGAATGTGGAAAATTGAGAAAATTTTCTGGGTTTAAAATGATGTTAATCGATTAACATTCTTCAGTAGATAAAAGCTGTGTAAATTGCTGTTATTCTCCTTGTGTTTTTCACAGCTAAGCTCCGAATTTACTAGGTGAGTGGCTGGCTTAGCTGTTCCGTTAGGACGCTGTTGGTTCGACTTTTGCCCCGAATTTACTACGCAAGCGGCTGGCAATACGTCATTGGATGATGGTAGTTCTGGCTTTTCTACGATATTGAAACTGGTAAAGAACATTAGCAGGACAGTTGTTCCAGTGTGCTTTGATATGTGTTTTTTGGACGTTGTCTCTTTTTCTGGATCAGCTTAAGTATTGATTCGATCATGTTTTCTTTTGCCCGTTTCAGGTACTCATTAGTTAATCTAATCTGAAGATCTCTTACTGCAGGTATTTTGGCCTCTTCATGGAGTTTTTTGACACTGTACCAGCGGGGTTTCCTCACACAAATTCTTTGTGCTCTATTTTGAGTCAGTTGTATGTTGTTGATAATTGAATTAGATTTATCAATCCAGCAGGCATTCGCATAGAGAAATAGAGGTCGGACCCATGATTTATTCAAGGTCAGTAAGCACTCTTCATCAACGTTGATCAGACTGAGCCGCCATAGTTGGTAGATTCTTTTGTTTGCTCTTGCCACCAAACTTTTGCAGTGTTGGTTCCACTTTAGATGTGGGGTAAAGTTTACGCCAAGAAATTTGATTGAATTTGCGCCTTCAATTCTTGTACCATTGATAAAAAGGTCTAAGCTGGAAAATTTTTTTGACGGATTTTTAAACAGCATAAAATTTGTTTTGCCTGGATTTATTCTTATCTTCAGTTTTTCGCACCATTTGATCAATTTATCTAGTGAATACTGAAATTTCTCTTGAATTATTCTACAGGAGCGCGACCTGTAGTAAAGGGCAAAATAATCAGCAAATTGAGAAATTTGTGCGGGTATTTCAGGAATGCCGCTGACATAAACCAGGATAAGTATTGGTGCAATGACGCTGCCCTGAGGTACTCCAGCTAGTGTTGAAAATGTGCTACTTTTTGAGTTATTAATTTTCACGAAGATGCTCCTCTGAGAGAGAAAAGAGTTAACCCATTTTATCAGAGGTTTATGCACACCAATTTGTAGCAGTTTGTTTTGAAGTCCTAGTCTCCACACTGCATCAAACGCTTTTTCAATATCTAGGCAGACAAATCCGACCATTTCGGACCATTGAAATGCTTCTGTTACGTGCTGAGTAAGTTTGAGCAAATTATCAGTTGTGCAACGGTTCCTTCTTTACGCACTTTGCATTTCACCGAAGATATTATTTTCTTCACAGTGCGCTAGGACAAACTTTTTTACTGCTGTTTCACAAATTTTTGCAATGCAATTGGTTAGGCTGATTGGTCGGTAATTTTCTGCATCTTTTTTGTTTTTGTTCGGCTTTGGTAACATTTTGACTTGTGACTCTTTCCATGTAGTTGGAACATAAGAATTGTTTATCGAGCTAGTTATCAGGAGACAAATATATGCTTTGAGGCATTTAGGTAACCTTTTCAGGATGTTATAGCTGATTTTATCTGGTCCTGGACTTGATCTTCTTGTTTTGTTTAAAATTTCTTCATAATCGTCTACTTTTATAATGCAGTAGTTATTTGGTTCAGTATTTTCGTATTCAAGAAACATTTCGTATTGGAGCTGCGAAAACAAACCACTCGTATTACAGACAGTAAGTGACTATTGGCGCACTGTAAGGAGAAATAACTGCTAAGCTACAGGTCAGTGCTTTCATCCCAAGTGATAAAGTTGTTTTTGTACAAATTTCTGTGCATGTAGCGAAATAAATAACTCACAGATAACCTCATCGCAAATTAACAAATTTTTTTACTATCTTTTATTGAAAATAATACATTAGTACTCAGCCAATCCTCGACTCCGTTGTTAATAAGAAGTGTTTCCTTTCACATTCGATATTTTATCTGAATAAAGAATAGTTTCTATTTTCAATTATATATATATATATATATATATATATATATATATATGTGTATATATATATATATATATATATATATATATTATATAAAAACTCGATTTGTAATAACAAATGCGATGGCTAATCTCGATGTCTAAACTTATATTGTAAAAAATTTTTCATCTTGCCATAAGTAGAGCGACAAATAGTTTCGGCCCTCTATTCGAAAACCATCACCAAGCAAACCAAGTCTCATTAAACATGTTAATAAAAACTTAATGTTCCGAATCGAATAATCATGCCGGAATTGTTGCCGGAATAATTATGCGACTTGGAAATTTTTCTCGAGAGCCAACAGGAAAAATTGAAATATAACCATATGAAAACCACTAAAAGGCAAATTTCAACAATCTTACACTTGATATGGATTTAACAAGCTATGACTTCTAAGTTAGCCAAAGCTTACTACAGATACGGATGACACTGGGAAACAATCTCAGCATAAATTAGCAAACTGCATCAAGTGTATCCTTTGTGTAAGTCCATTCCGTTGCAAGCATTTAGAATAAAAAGTCGGAATATGTTTTTTTTTAATTTTGTTAAGAATTTTAAGTAATTCATAAAAAAAATAGCTACACTATGGTTGCTTACAATTTAAGGCAACACATTTTTTTGCAGTCAGACTGGAATTAGAAAATATGCAATGACGACAGAAAACAACAAAATTTATAACGAAAGTGCGCAGACTGCGAGTACTTCTTTGTTTCAAATGACGCTCTGCTTCTTACGAGCAAATTTTACACAAAATTGAACCTGAGAAAACTTGTTGTAGAAAAAAACCAACATTTCAAGAGAAAATTCAAAGCAGAAATGTAAAATAATTCC
Source organism: Convolutriloba macropyga (assembly GCF_964194025.1). Taxonomy (NCBI): domain Eukaryota; kingdom Metazoa; phylum Xenacoelomorpha; order Acoela; family Convolutidae; genus Convolutriloba; species Convolutriloba macropyga. The sequence goes on from NW_027449287.1 coordinate 14,543, forward strand.
AAGCATGACTGAAAAAAAAAACAAATTTTTGCACTGTCATGATGGCGTATTAAGTTCTGCGTTGTGTAATTAACTGACAAAACAAGCGGGCTCACAGACTATCGGCTTTGCTTTTTAACAAACCAAAACAAACATTTTAATTCAAATTGTATTTTTTTTGCTGTGTGACATTGTTTTGACATTGTTTAAATATATACATGAATGGTTTTATTTACATACGTTCAAATGTGGGCTCACAGACTCATTTAAAAAAGTCATTTTTGACACAGTTCAAATATTCATTGTCATTCTCTGCTATTTAAAGCTAATACTACTTCAGTATTCTGCAAACTTTAGACTCTGGCTCACCTAAAAACAGTTTGTTCCACATCTTACCGGATATTTGGAAAAATAATGTTTTCATATGCATGTATATAAATATATATATATATATATATATATATATATATATATATATATATATATATATATATATATATATATATATATGTATAAGTTCACTCTATAAATTTCTTTTATATATGTGTATATAAGTAAATTCGTGCGTGTGGGTTGTGTTTGCGTCGCTGCCATTATATATATATATATATATATATATATATATATATATATGCATATCTGTGTTTTGGATCTGTTTGTTATTGTTATGTCTAAAACTGATGACCTTAGATGATGATATTTTAAGCCCGCATAAATGTTGCAATGTGCTCTGAAGATTCAGTAGCTCTTAAAAAGTACTTAGGGCCCTCTGTTCGGAAAGGTACAAAAAGCTAAATAAGACAATTTTAGAAGTAAACGACAGAATAATGGTCCGACTGTTGTTTTTGAAACCCAACATAAAAAATTGAAACTCAACCATATGAAAGCCCCTTAAACGCAAAGTTCAACAATTCTACTTTCAATATTCATTCAGAGATCTACAACTTCTGAATCAGCAAAATTTTCTCACTGATACAAACGATATTGAGAACGGCACCTAAACTTAAAGGGGATAAAAAACCTCAGGACGAAATTACGGAAAAAAACGCCAGTCTTTAGAAAAAACCCTAAGGTAAAAAACCAGGAGAAAATCTCGCAAATTTAGAGAGTAAGAAAACCTAAAGGAAAAAGACCCATGCAAGCAAACCCAGGTCGAAGTGTTTCACATAGGTTTTTAGACAAGGCAAAATGCATCAATTGTATTTTGCATTAATGGAAATCAAAAAAGGAAAACCATTATTTTTAAACTAACAAAGCTTTGAATTTTAGAGTTCTCCAAAGAAATATTCTCATAAAAGCTACTCTCATTAAAAATATGATCATTATGAATGCTGAGTACCTAGGAGAACACACTTTGTTGCAAAAAAAAGAAAGTAGAAAAGAACAATCGCGACAAGAACCAACAATAATATATAGAGAAATCGCACACTCTCTGTCTGAATGTGTTTTTTGACGCAATGCTTTTTATGAGCAAAAATAAACAAAATTAAAGACACAAAAAATTGTTTCTGAGAGCAAATTTTTCGATGAAAGAAATAAAAGCAGAAACGAAAATTATCACGCATAATGACTAGAAGAAAACAGTTTTTGCAGCGTCATGATGGTAAATTCTGTCAGTCATTTTTGTTATTATCTGATTCCGTAAAAGTTATGCTCTTTGCTCTGAATATTTTTCAAGTGTTTTGCTAGAATTTTTTGATGATTCTGTTATGCTCACAGATTAATGATTCACTCGTAACCTTAAAAAATGGATTTCAAATAGGATTTTTTCAAAATGTTCAAAAACCTCTGAAATGAGTCATTACTAAAGTAACAGATTTTTTTTACTCAGCAAAACAGATTTAACAAAACTCGCAACTGCTATTGCTTTTGGGCACGCGTTTCAAAATAATTGAAATAATTTTGTCCCCAGTTAATCTGGGATGGCTTCTGTTGTTGTCAGTGGGCTTTTGTAAGTAACCAAGTTTTCAGGTTGACAGAAAGTTAAAACCTCTTTTGTTCAGTTAGCTCGCAATCACTTTTCTGTCACTACTAATTGGCTCATACTCTTTGTTAAGTATTTAAAAAAACCACAACAATTTGATTTGTATTTTCGTTGTGAAATTGTATTCGAAATTACTGTTTCTTTTGATACATAATGGCTGTTTACGATTGCGTAATAGATTTCTTAGTAGATTTTTATTTACGTAGTTGTGATTTCCGCGACTGCTTAGTCAGAAGCTTCAGTAACCTAGTGTCTGTGATTTTCGCGGACTCTTACTAGGTTTAAAATTAAAAGTGGTTGTGATTCTCGCGACTGCTTATCCATAAGGGTAAGGAACTGTGTTCTGTGATTTCCGCGGACATTTTTAGATTCTGTACATAATTATACCATTTACAATAACCTTCCAAAATAGCACATCGTGAAAGCTGCGTAATAACTCCAAAAAAGCGGAGGAAAAATGTGGTGACATCAAAAATTCAAAAACTTGCAATTTTTTTTCTGTTTTTCTCATTGCGTGTGTTCTTAAGACCAGATGAATGAGGCTGCAACGCAATCAGTATTCTAATTCGATTACTTCTGCAGAATATTCGATCGATTACTAAGAATTTTTCTGAACTTGAAGCTTTCCTAGCCGAGACATCTGAACCCGAAGTTATAGCTCTTACTGAAACTTGGCTTTCAAAAAGCCCCACTCATAATTATTTTTCTTTAAAAAACTATCAAAATTTGGTAGTCGCTAACAGGGAGAAAAGAGGTGGGGGTGTTGCATTTTATGTTAGGAAAAATCTTGCCTATAAAATTGTTGCAAAGCTTGAGCTGAATGAATTGCAGATTCTTACAATTTTTTTGCATCCGTTCACATTTTTAACAGTTGTTTACAAACCGCCTTCTACAAAATGTGATTTTCTGTTAAACCAGCTGACAGAATACATACTCAACTTAAACATACCCTTGGGTCAGAAACACTTGGTTTGTGGGGACTTCAATATAGACTTGCTTCGTAGCAGTAGTTCATCCGAAGTGCTTAAAAGCACGTTAAGACTCTTTGAGTTAGAAAGTATGAACTCGGAATCAATAACCAGAACATGTAGAGGTGGAGGCACATCAATAGACCTTTGCTTTGCTAATCATGACGTAACAGTGTCCATTGTAGAAACGGCTATAACAGATCATTTCACTGTAATTTGTGATACACAGATTGAGATGTGCAACATTGACCATAACGAAAAATGCAGCTGTAGGTGTTGGAAAAAACTAAAAAATGAACAAACACTGTTAAATATGAATTTTGTTTTACAACATGAATTAGTAAAGAATGCTAAAATTTTTACGTATGGAACAAGTGAGGTAGCGTTCACAAAGTTTTTTGAGATTCTTGCTCAAGTTTTGAACAAATATGTTCCCAAAGAAACAAAAAAGTCTACTAAGTTGGGTGTATAATGTTGGGTGGATAATAAGGTTAAAAAAGAATGTCAGCGCAAGAAAAAGCTATATCAGGAAAACATTCACTGTAAAACACAAGAAAATTGGTTAAAGTTCAAGCAGCAGCGAAACAAAGCCAAAGCAGTTATAAGACAGACTAAAAGGAAGTACTTTGATGTATATCTCTCCTGCAAGGAAGAACAAGGGAATAAAAACTTTTACAAAACAATGAAAAGTCTGAAACCCTCATCTGCAAGTCTCAATGAAAATGACCTTAGCCCAAATTGTGAAGTGTTCAATACTTTCTTCAGCACAATAGGATCTGACTTAAACAGTAAGTTTGACTCTAGTCCAAATTTCTCCCTTATTGACAAAGTACCAGCAACAATGTTACTTCTTGGCACTAATGAAAAAGAAATAGAGTGTATTATAGATAAATTACCAAACAAAATCTCTGAGGACCAGTATGGAATCAGCAACAAATTCCTTAAAGCAGTAAAATGCACCATAGCACCCCTTTTGACTGACTTAATAAACCGATCAACTGAAGACGGCATTTACCCAAACTGTTTGAAAACAGCCAAAGTTGTTCCCATACACAAGTCCGGAGACAAGAGCGTTTGTTCTAATTACAGACCTATTTCTTTATTACCTAATGTAGGAAAAATTTTTGAAAAAATTCTCAAGTCGAGAATAGTAGATTTTCTGGACCAAAACAGCGTCTTTACAGATCAACAGTTTGGCTTTCGTAATAAAAGAAGTGCAGTGGACGCTATAGCAACTGTGATAGATAGCTTAAGGTCAGACAAAATCACTAGTACAAAAAGCTGTTGCGCATTTTTGGATCCAAAAAAAGCTTTTGATACCGTAGATCACAACCTGTTGTTAAAAAAGTGTGAACTTTATGGTCTTAGAGGCCATGTTATGGAATGAATTACTTCCTACCTTACTGACCGAAAGCAGTTTGTGCTACACAACAGCCTAAGGTCTAGAGTTTCAGCAATAAACTGTGGGGTTCCAAAAGGCTCAGTGTTAGGACCCATTTTGTTCCTTTTATATATAAATGACATCCCGAAAGTCTGCCATACTCTTAAAGTCACTCTTTTTGCTGATGACACCTATTTGCATTGTAGTTACGATAACAAAAACATTGATTGCGTACAACAAGATCTAACCAAAATTGAGAAGTGGCTTGGTGAAAATAAACTAACGTTAAATCAGCAAAAAACGTACTTGTTGACCCCAAGCTCTCCATTGCTAACTAATAGGGCCAAATTTTCTTTCAACGGTGTGACTATTGCCTATGCACAATGTGTCAAGTATTTGGGATTACATTTTGACATGAACCTAACTTTTAAAGAACATGTTAAGTTCGTACAAAAAAAAATTTTGGCAACATTCAATTACTACGATTTTTCAGACAGTTCGTAAGTCAAAAACGAATGCTGCATTTATACAAGATCTACATACAACCTGTTTTCCAATATGGAGCTCTGATTTATGGCTCTGCTAATAAAACAGATCTCTTGGCGCTTGAAAAAAACAAATACTGGTGTGGAGAATACTCTTTGGTATTAAAAAGTTTAATTCAATTAACAACATAAGACAAAAACATCGTTTACTATCAATACGTGAACTGCATGTTTATGAACTGATGAAGTGTCTGAGTAAAATTATAAGAAATGAACAACATAACACAGAGTTAAATGATGGCATTTCCAAAGATGAAATAGAAGTTATTACTAATGATTCAAAAAGAATCAAAACAATTAAAATTAGGTCAAAAGGCACTAAGCAAGAGAGCAAAATTCTTAAGTGGCGCTTACGCAAACTGTTTAATGTTTTAGTGAAATGGGATGTCAGCATTGTTTTAAAAATTGTTCAGTGTAAATCCAAACAACTGCCGCATCTACTTCATGATCTGGAAGATAATTTTATTTGTGACAATGAGGAACTAATAAAGGCTTTTTGGTAAGACTTCGCTCTTTTGGTGTTTTTTTTGTTTCTGTATTAAAATCAAAAATGAATTGTGTTTTTTCCAGTTCAGGTTTTAACTTTTGATTTAGTTCGGGGGATGGGTGTTGGAGGTTAAGAAAATCATACAACCCATAAAGAAATAATTTGCTCTTAGGCACCACTTGACAGGCTTAATGCCTTTTTGGCGTCCTTTCAGATACATTTAGATACAAAAATTGTATTTACAGTATCTGAGAACAATTTATTATTATTAATGGTTGATCTTATTCTGGAGAGCCCAAAAAATGATTTTTGATTAGCTGTCAACTATAGTTATTAGTTAACGTTGGTACAAGGAGCACTTTAGGAACACATGTTGTGAAATACATTACTTTGCAAACATTTACAAAGCTTCACTGACAACTGCAATTTATAATTTTATCAAAAAGATTCCAATTAATAAATTTTGTTGAAATAGTTGTGCACTTTAAATGTTTGGGCTTTTTTGGAAGTGTATTTTCTGCTAACTCATCCAAAAACTCATTTATTTTCCTTTTTTGCTTCGGACAGATTAAAATTTTATTGATGATACGGAGTCAGCAAATGACAAAGTTGTGAAAACCCTATGACAAAAATGGTTTCCAGAAACAAATTAAGTTCTATCTTCTGTTCTAATTGATGGATTCATTCATTTTAGTTGTCTGAACAAAAAATTAATAAAATGCTAAATATCAAGATATATGGTGATTGTTTTTATTCTAAATTGCTTTCACTGACTGTTTATTTTATTATGTCTTTTATCCCATTATCTAGCGAAAAAAAGTGATTTTAACAGATTGGTTGTCGGTTATTTTTTACTATCTTTGTCTCCAAAAGCATTACGAATTAAAAGCACGCTATTTTTGAAATCTTTTCTGATTTTGAAAATTTCTCAACTGATAGTGATAATGTCATCCTCTAAGGTTAATAATGGAGATATATGTGCAACGCACAGTATTAAGAGAACCCTTTTGCTAGATCTGATATTAAATAATTATAACTAGTTTAGAATCTAAAGCCAGCGTTTTGCCATATTCAACAACTTTGAACAGATTTAAGACGCTGCTTAAACTTAGAGTTTGAAGAGAACGTAAATTTGTCCACTACGTTTGCGTTCCACTGCAATTCGATTCTAGTCTTGTTCTCCAATACACATTAGATTCAAATTTGATTCTCTTTAGCAGCGTTTTACTTTTTAAACGCACCACATTCGTTTGCAAATTGCCAAGAATCTCTTCTAAATAAAAACACGTAAAATATGCTGGAATATCTGTCTTTATTTGTGGTTTTCCTTATCACTTGGTTATGGTGGAAATCCAGGCCAGCTGGTATGCCCCCTGGACCAGTTAGTTTACCTCTTATTGGCAATCTCTACTGCATAACAGCTGATGAGAATTTCTGGTACGATTTTTCTGATTACTTCCCTAGCTTAATTACTTTGTCGATCAGAGTATAAATTTTGGCTTAAAAATTACTCATAAGTTGATCAAAAGTTTTTTCATACCCAAATATGTCCAGCCTATAGTTTTATCGAAAGTCGACCCACTGTCTTTTCATAGCAAACACGTTCAACTGTATAGTAAGTCCCATAAAGTTGCAACGCAAGCGAACGTTCGAAAAGCTCGAGGCATGCAAATGAGCATCTTTTGGCCATACATCTGCATGTTTTAAAAATGAACTTTGACCTTTCAAACGTTCGATAGCGTTGCAACTTTATGGGACTGACTATAAGTCTTCATCAGACTTGGGGTTTTCGCCGTGAAGGGTATATTTTCCAGGCCCGAATTTACAATATATTCAATCCATCTTTTTAGGTCTCAAACAAGAAATGCTCTCAGACAGATTTTTTAATGAGTCAAGACAGATAAAATCTAGTGTAAATAAACAATCAAAATTTTAGTGATCAAATGAGCCAATTTCACAAGAAGTATGGGCCAATGGTTTCTCTGTCTCTGATTGGACAAGGTAACTGGGACATCTGGTTTCAGGGATTCGATCTGATGAAAGAAGTGCTATATGATCCACGATTCTCTTCCAGAACCACCTTCAGGTCTTTGTTCTTCCTTTAATTCGTTTATTATTTCTTTTGAATGTTCGATATGAGAGCTACATTAGATTATGTCGGATAACATATGATTAGATTGGACTCCAGATTATCTTGAATCAATTATGACAGGTAGGGGAAAAATATAAGATTTTGGTTTGGTAATGATTAATTGAATATTAATGAACTTCAAGTCACCATCCACGAGGCTAACGGTGGTGGTCAAGCAAGCCGATAGGCAAGCAAGCCGAATTTTGAAAATGAGGTCACGTAAGTCGAAAAATTTTGGGATGCCCTTATTTTTGAGGTGCTTCTGAGGGCAGGCGGGCAGGCACGATTCGCGATTTCCGGACTACATTGGAATACATTATGCACTATAAAACTATGCGCAGTGGCGCTAGTGAATTTGGAAGACGTACCAAAATATAGAAATTGAATTGACCAATCAGAGGCAAGATACGATAGAATAAAACAAAATTAATTGAACAAATAGCTGTGTGAATCAAAATGGCAGCGGATTAGCTTAGCCGCAAATTAAATTGAACACATACAAAATTATACAGAGAAAATCAGTTTAAATTGGCTATTTTATCTTATAACAGATTTCAGACATACTTTGCCAATACGAATTAAGGGAAATTATGCCCCCAAATAAAAGTTTTTCAAGAGAAGTTTTTTTTCATTGAACTGCACATAAACTTTTTTCTGCGAAGGTGATGATTCCCCTTGCTCCGAGTCGAAGCAATTCCATTTCCAACTGATTTTTGATTGAGTTTTGACAGTCCGTGAACGCAGATATAACTTCTGTTTCTGGTAAAAAAAAGGAGGACTGTAAAATTTTTGAGCAATTCTGAAAATTTGCGTCCGACTTATGAAGAGTTGTCAAACCCATCTCTTGTATTTTTCGGTAAATGCACTGAGTGTAATAAAACCAGCAACCTAACTGAGTTGAATATGAAAAAACTTGGGAAATGGCCGAAATGACCCCAGATTCATAATCTGTAACAATAAACTCCGGTACTAAAATTTTTTGAAGTTTTTCAAAACATTTATTTTTTAAAGTTTCAAAAAAAAATTATAAATTTCTTCGGTCTTCGAGCCAAGCAATGCCCAAATAACTGGTATTTTGAAATTTTCGTGGGTTCCGTAAATAACAAAAAATTGTAGGAATGGAGGTGCTGCGGTTTTAAAAGTACCGTCCCCCGACAAAACTTTTGATTGTTGGAAAAAATTGAGACCAGCATCAGTGGCAAATAAAACAATACCACTCTCCTGATGAAGCAAAAAGATGAAGTCATCCAAAGTTTTTGTCCAAGTATTTCTAATGAAAACTTCGTCTAAAGTCTTGGGTATTGGTGGCAAAGTTAAAGATCGTTTTCTATTTAGAGTGACCTTAAGGTTTTCGTTACGAGGGGGGGACAAAATCGGAAACATTATCAAGGTTATTTTCATAAAACCCAAAGGTTTTGTTGGGTATTGTCGAGTATCACTAAAAAGTTTTTGTTTAAATTTAATTGTTTTAATTTCGATGGTAGGGGGTGATGATTATGTTCCTCAGAAACTCGAAAAATAATTGTAATATCATGATTTGTTAACAATTGGCGATACAGCTAGGTTCTATGCAAACAAAGTACTCCACATTTTCATTAGTTTTGTTTTTCTTATACAAGAAATTGTTAGCGCCCCAAGGTTTTGTCCGCGCCCCTTCTTTATTAATTCATAATCAATGCTTGTATTTCTCAGAAATAATACAGGGAGCTATCGTATTGAATTCGGCTTATTGATACTGTATTGTATTACTTTTGCGTCTTGCATTTAATTGGCCAATTTCCGTCCAATCAGATTCGTTTTTTAATTCTAAACTTTGGTACGTCTATTTGCTGAGACGTCACCATGCGCAGTATTGGTTGTAGCGGTAAACAATATTATTTCTGATAGCTTACATAACTATTACATAATTTTCGGCTTACTTTTATGTCGGCTTATTTTTACTACGGCTTGCTTTGCGTTCACCACGTTAACAATTTTCAGATTAATTATTTCTGGTTACCGGACAATAGATCGAAGGGACGGCAGATCGAAAACAGAAAAATTGGTTCAATAGATCGAAAATTAATCTCTATTCTTATTGGTTGAAATTAGGCATTATTTGCGAGTTGAAATATAATTACCACATTATGGCTAGCCTTGACCATGCCTTAGCGGCCCGTGGGACTTGATATGAAACTATCACAACCGAACAAAATATTACAACAGGACATCTTATATGCTGTATAATAAATGAGCGCTCAAATCTGATTGGTCAATACACAACTTGAATAAATTAACTTTCGATCTATTGTCCCAATTTTCGCTTTCGATCTGTTGTCTTTCGATCTATTGTCCTAGCACCATTATTTCTATGAGTTGAGTGCCCACCGACAATGCGTATTGTACGCTAGAATCAATGCAAAATTGTTCCAAACAAAAAGATGCCAATAGAACCAATATATTATATGTTGGTAAGAAATCGAGCGCCAGTGGGTGGAAGTGCGACAATTTAATTCTAAGTGCTGAAACAACACTATATCAACAATTTCCACCGTTTTTCTACTAAATTTTAGCTCAATCCTCAAAAATCTTGTCAATCAATTGGAAAATAGTGAATGGATTTTATGGTTTTTGTTCGGAGGTCAATTGTACGCTTATTCGAATCTTTGAGCCTTTCTGTGAGTAGTTCTGGTGTGCCCTTGAAAAAAAATTTAAAAAATTAATCATACTGTAATCTAAAGTTTCCAAATCAAAAGTTACCTTTTAACCAAATGCAGTCAATTGTTATTACATCATTTGGATAGAAACATTATGCTGTTAGATTTGATTGAATATACAATTTTTTTAAAAAAAATCATCTGCTCGTTTTATCTTATGATTCTTTTGACTCAAGATCAAACCAATTGTGAATTTACTTTTGCAAATTCAATTGCATTTCTTTGAAAAAACTCAGCCGTCAATATAAAAGGCAAATGTATAAGAACTTTATTGTAATGTTTTAGACCCCAAAAAATAAAAAGAAAACTCCACCTACAAACAACTTTATCTTGTTTTCTACATCTTTCTTCTGATCTATTTTCAAAGGAAAATTTTGGTCCTAATTTTTTTGTATCTTCTCGAATTATACACATGAATGAAACGTCTAAAGTGTGACTCTGGCTCTAGAAGAAAAAAATTCAAACAACGATGCAAACCCATTTTTAATACTAATAGATTCTGGAATTAATTATTTTAGGCTATTTCAGCAGAAGATTGAAATCTTGAGCCCTCCCGTATCTAATTCCAAGTGCGTATCAGTAATGGGCCAGGATAAATGCAATTCCTCCTCATTATTGAATCATATACTGAATCATGTCACTTTTTAACTTGTGGGACGTGGGCTCTTCCTGATTTTTCATTGGTCAGACTGGAATCGCTTCTGATTTTACAATGGCCAGACTTGCGCCAAATCTAACTTTTTACTTGCCAGACTGGGGCCATTTCTGATTTTACGATGGCAAGACTTCGACCAATTCTGATTTTTCACTTGCCAGACAGGTGCCAACTCCGACTTGTTTTACTTGCCAGACTGGCACCAAATCTGATTTTCTACTCAAAAGAGGTTCCGGAATATATTAAAAAATCCATCAACTTAGTCGAAAAAACTCATTGAAAATCAGGGTCCATCAACGCTCAATTGGCCGCAAACGACCAAAAACCACAAAAATTAAGACATTGTTTTTACAAAATGACTTGTGAGCAGCTTATTTGAAAATACAGTTATCAAAGTTGACACTTTTTTTGTTTTTGACCCCAAACCTGATAGTGTGTTTTTGAGAGCAAATTGACTACGATTTAAGGTTTTGGGGTCGAGACGAAAAATAAAAACAAAGAAAACGAAAAGACACCAAACAAACATGAGGTTTGGGGTCATGCACCCAAGGAAAGTGGCTGAAAAGTAAACCCGAAATCGTTGCACGTTAAAAGATGTTTCTAAATTCAAACTTTTAACTCGGAAGTTTGTTTTGACTTGGGAATCAACTTGCCAAGAGCGATTTAAGTCTGATATGACTAATATATACTGGTTCAGTACTGATTTTATTAGAAAGACTGAATCGTACTTGGAGTTCGGTACGGGCTTTCAAAAAGTTCATTAGCCCTTTACCCCTCTTTGCTCTTTCTTTGTGAGAGTTGTTCGCATTCTGTTTTCTTGTTAGTGTTTTTTCGTTAGCAACACACTTGTATTTTCAATCACAATGGATATAAAAAGACAACTTAAAAAGACAACACATGAGAGCAGTTCAGGAAACTAAAAACATGCGTATAATTTTTCGGAGTAAAAACCATTTTGTTCATGTATCCCTGCCAGCTTAGTGCCAGCTTAGATATAGATGAAAGCGGCTAGCACTTCTAAAGAGAGTCCAAAATTTTAGTACAGAAATTCATGGGTGCTTTATTTATGGGTGTTTAATCGCATATTTGTATAATTTGAAATCTATATTAAAGTAATCGATATACTTTCTTCCCTCAAAGTTATTTTTGAAAACTTCAATTATTTCTGTATCAACTGATATTTATCTACTAAATATCGGCTAATTTAAAAATAAAGTAACAAAACATCATTTCCTCGAAAAACAAAAAAGCAAGATTTTTTGGTAAAAGTTTGCACCATTTCAGCATGTTTGATAAAGTTGACGCCAATAAAGGCATTGTGTTTGCTTCGGGAGAATCATTCAAAGTGAAGAGACGTCTCACAATGCAGATCTTGAGAGCATTAGGAGTGGGAAAGTCTGCCTTCTCAACTGGGATTGAAGAGGAAGCTAATAATCTTCTACTCCATCTGGACCAGTTCGCTGGTCAAGACGTCTACATTCAGGTACGAACTTTCGCCAGAATATTTAACTGACATAAAAGGGGTCTCCAATTGTCCAATTGTCTGCACCCTCTTTATGAAAAAAGTTTTTTGTGAATATTCAACATTAAGTGAGTGATTGACAAAAATCAGATCAACTACCAGCTATAAGTGAGGTATAAACCAGTGAAGCATAGCACAGTTAAGACAATTATTATGACAAAGAAAATGTCGACTGAGGTCAACTAAAAAACAATTTAAATTAGTCCATGTGAAAAACATTCATTGTCATTTTACAGCTCCTGTAGTAATTTTCTGGGAATCCAATTGCGTGGGCTACTAAACTGATATCAACTCACGCTCAACGAAATGGCAAACAATTACATTTCGTAAGATTCATAAAAATGGCTGAAACTTTTCAAGAAAGCAATAGATTAGAGTTCCAAGTTTATACAAAATTTTTAAAGATAATTTTAATCTGCTTCAGACACTTTTGTGTTCATGGTTTCAATTATACGCGTATAGGGTTCTGTTGTAAGAACAACTGAAGTAGTTTTTGTCCGATTTTTTTTTAAAACTTCAATATTAAACCAAACAGTTGAAATTTTACACGTGTATTGAATCTTCTTTCAAACCCTAAGATCAAAACAGTTTTTGAATTTAACTTTTTTCCCCGGTTTTCCTATCTTGATTTTTCCAAACTTAACCAAGCTCGTTACTCTCAATAACAATCAAACCAAGAAAAATTTCCATGTTCATTTCTTAGTTGTTCAACAAACAAGCATTTTCTTTAATTTTGATTGTGGTCAATTGATTTAACGACTTTTGATATATATACAGACTACTTTGAATGAGTACGAAAAATGTACTACGTAAAAAACACTTAGAGTGCGGCAATTGAAATTGTAGAGGTAATGTAGAACAATTTTTGAAGTCAATCTTTTCTCAGCTGAACCAAAATTTTCAATCATCGGCCAATCATAAAAATTCAAAAAGTATGAGACTTAAGGAGAATAAGATAGGAATTCTTCTACGTTTTAATGTTTCAAAGTGGAGCCACATTTGATGATGTTGCTCACAGAATTTTTGAAAACACGTTTTTTACAATGTGTAACTGCTGCTCACTGTGAGTTCATCAATTCAAGTACAATCACACGCGGACTACACTGGTCCTACCATTGAACAGGTCGATTTTCTATTCAGATTACAAATTCAGATTACAATATTAGATTACAAAACAGATTACAACTTCTCTTTGACCCCTGTTCAGAACTGCTCCAATTGAGTTTCGTGAAGGACGGTATTATTGGCTTGGCTTAGTGAAGAACACATCTTACTTTTTACAATGTCATGCGACATTCGCGTTTACTTGATGCTCATTGAATTCGCCTATTGCCAAAAATATGATTATATTAACCAATGTCTGAAACTTCCACTTGAGACTCTATTACAAAGATGACGCTATTTTGTGATGTACATCATCGAAATATGGTCTGCAATTGGTTCACTCAAACATCATCTATATCAGTTAGGATTTCTCAAACTTCCTTGCTAATCAGTTTTGCAATTATCAGAGCATCTCAAGGTGTCTATACTTATTAGGCAAAATAAAAAAAAATCAGATTAAATTATTAATATGTAAATCCAACTGATCTGTATCTCTTCAATTTGATTTCAATAGCAAAAATTGTACCACAGATTAATAATGCAGCCTTCTAGATCAAAATTGTGTTCCGTTTTCTAAAACTTTTAATTAAATATTAAAATCAGAAACATAAATAAAAAAATTAAAATACAATTTTATCGAAAAAAAACAACATTGATAACAACTAAGTAGGTTTGTTTTCTTTGTAAATTTGACAAATTTTTTATATTAGCAGGATAACTTCAAAAATAAAAAAATATATGTTATTGACTGGATTCTAGTCACAACGTGGAAGTTGAAGCATCAAATAGACAAGTGTAAAGAGGAAGTTGAAGCATCGAAGAGACGGAAGTAATACGATTAACAACCAACATGTGATAAAAAGTGTATTGATTGAACGCCATTTTATAAAACTGTTACAAAATGATTCAAACCATCAACTAAGCACAATTTACTGTTAGCATTTAGATTTTTGATCCTCCGCTTAATAGTTTATAAGAAATTGCATGAAGTTTTTAGTTGTTGGATAAACAAGAATTTTCTTTATGTTCGATTGTGGACAGTTGATTTAGCGATTTTTGATATTAATCAACCTACTTTAATTGAGTAAGAAAAAAATACTATGTAAAAAACAGTTAGAGTGCGGAAACTGAAACTGTATAGGAGAATGTAGAACATTTTTTTGGGTCAATCTTTTCTCAGCTGAGCCAAAATTTTCAATAATCAGCTATTTATTAAGGCTCAAAAACTATGAAACTTATGGAGACTTAGATGTAGATGCTTCTTTTTTTGAAGGTTCAAAAGTGGAGCAAGACTTAATAATGTTGCTCTCAGAATTTTTGAAGGCACGTGTTTCACAATGTGTAACTTCTGGTCACTGTGACTTTATGATTTTCACGTACCGTCTTACGCGGACTACAATAGCCCTACCATTGAAAGGATAGGTTTTCAATTCAGACTAAAAATTAAGGTTACAACATTAGATTACAATACAGATTATAACTTTTTTTTGACCCATGTTCAGAACTGCTCCAATTAAGTTTCGTGAAGGACGGTATTACTGGCTTAGTGTAGAACACATCTTAGGTTTTACACTGTTATGCGACTTTTGCGTCTACTTTACGCTCATCAAATTCACCTATTGCCAAAAAAATTGATTATATAAACCAATGTATGAAACTTCCACTTGAGACTAATACAAAAACGACGCTATTTTGTGAAGTACGACATCTATTAATGGTTTGCAATTGATTTACCCAAACATCATCTTATATCAATTAGGTTTTCTCAAACTTCCTTGCGAATCGGTTTTGCAACTTTCAGAGCATCTCAAATCTCAGATCTGTATTACATCAATTTGATTTCAATGGCACCACAGTAAAACAGTTTGGACAATTCAGCGTGCTGGATAAAATTTTGCTCCGTTTTTCATAATAAAGGTTTATTAAAAAATTAAAAACAAAGTGATAAAATAAACTTTTAGATAAAAGTTTGATCGAAAAAACCCAACTGAATTTTTTTTTTATGTTAACAAGGTAACTGAAAAACTAAAAAATTTTTGGGTAATGAGTAGATTCTAGTCACAACGTGGAAATTGAAGCCTCAAATAGACAAATGTAAAGAGAATTTTGGAGCATTAAAGAGACTAATGTAATACGGTTAACAACAAACATGTGATGAAAAGTACAATGATTGAACGCCAATTTTTAAAACTGTATCAAAGTGGTTCAAACCGTGAACTAAGCACATTTTACTGTTGGCCTTAATTTTTTTCGATGGACTTTTGCTTAATAATTGATAAAGAATTGCTTGAAATTAGGAAAAAGCCTTGAACATTTTTAAGAAAATGTAAAATAGCACCATTCAAGCGCTAATTGTAAAACGTATGGGATCATCTGCTTATCAGACTAGGATCGCTTGTAAAACATTCATTGCTCTAACTTTTTTAAGGAGTTTTATGTTGCGGCGTCAGCATCTTCGGCCTTGTTTTCTATCGGAAATCTCTATAAAACACAACGGCTAACTTGACCGCTGCGAGTTTTAGTTCTGCTTTTGATATTTTGACCTCTGCTCAAGTTTTGTCTGGAATATTCTTTTTTACTCGACCCTTTTTATGTTTATTTCTCTTAATATCTTCATCAACGATCAACATAAGCGCATTAGGTTAAAGATTTCGATACTTATTCCTTATCCCACTCTGATCAGTGATTCCATTGAGGTACATTATCGTGGGATCCCCCGTTTCCATGTCATGTTGAAATAGCATTTCGCCATTCGGAAGGTTCGTCTTTGGTTGCACTACGTTTCACTCTAGATAAAGATGGGAACTGCTTTTTTAGTTCGTCCA
>NW_027449288.1:0-13883 GCF_964194025.1 Convolutriloba macropyga
AATCAGTGATGTATCCGCGACTCATTGGCCGGTTTAGCACCGCATCTGGACCTTTGTTTAATGCCTCCTTTCCGACGTACACTTCGGGGTGACCAGTTACTCTACCCACAACATTAGGCATTACCACACTCGGAGACCGATCTCCTGAAATGATTAATCGTCTAAGCTGTCACATTTTTGTTACGTTTCGGACGAGATTGAAAAGCATTAAAAATGGGCCACAGAGTATTTACCTATGTTGCGGGCAAAAACGTATTATTAATACTTCAATTAGTCGAAGTACTACTACTTTTGTTAAAAAGACTTAGTAAAATTTCATGAATCATTTATATATGACAACCTTGTCATCCACAACTACCAACTTTTATGGCTGTGGTCAAACTGAATTTCCAGTTGTTATTCCAGGATCGCTTGGAGAAGAGGTGAAAGATATTGATCGTTATTGTTCTCCTCAAGTAATTCTTAAAAAATATCCGAGATCTGTAGACCCTTCAAGATCTCGTTTCGTACTCAGTTGCACATCATTTAGATTGTGTTGCCTTGTCCTGTGTGGGCGGGATCTTGTATATTAAGATCTTGGCAAGATATTTCAAGTTTTGCAAGAATTAACAAGATCTTGCATGACATGGCAAGGTGTATCAAGTATCTGTTCACTGGGCGCATAGTTGGGTCTCACAGTCACCACTTTTCCAAACTTTGGTATGAAGATATCTGTACTTTGCGACACCATTTCTGAATTTTGATTTCTGAGGACCTTTTCTTGCGCTCTTCAGACTTTTTTCTGATATTGAGGAATCTTCTCCTGTTTAATCTTTTTATCCCATGAAGTTTGTGTGACTTATTAGCTGTAAGCTTATTTGTGTAAGAATATGCTGTCGTTGGCTGCAATGGTGTATCTTGCATGTATCTTTTCTGGTTTATCTTTGCTGTTATGGACATTTGGTATACTTCTTGTTCAGTGATTGGCTTTCTGTTATGGAAATCTTTTCTGTTATGAAAATTTGGTATACTTCTTTGTTCAGTTCCATTATTGTTGTGCTGATATTCTGTTAGGTATAGAACTGTTTTGCGGCCACTATTTTCTGAGTAGGTTAGAAGAGAAATGCAGTTACCAGTTTGATTTATTCAACCGCTGCTCTCTTTTGTGGTCAAAGTGTGAATTCCATTCTCCTAATTTGAGATTGTGTTGCCTTGTCCTGTGTGGGTGGGATCTTGTATATTAAGATCTTGGCAAGATATTTCAAGTTTTGCAAGAATTAACAAGATCTTGCATAACATGGCAAGGTGTATCAAGTTTCGGTTCACTGGGCGCATAGTCGGGTCTCACAGTCAACACTTTTCCAAACTTTGGTATGAAGATATCTGTACTTTGCGACACCATGTCTGAATTTTGATTTCTGAGGACCTTTTCTTGCGCTCTTCAGACTTTTTTCTGATATTGAGGAATCTTCTCCTGTTTAATCTTTTTATCCCATGAAGTTTGTGTGACTTATTAGCTGTAAGCTTATTTGTGTAAGAATATGCTGTCGTTGGCTGCAATGGTGTATCTTGCATGTATCTTTTCTGGTTTATCTTTGCTGTTATGGAAGTTTGGTATACTTCTTGTTCAGTGATTGGCTTTCTGTTATGGAAATCTTTTCTGTTATGAAAATTTGGTATACTTCTTTGTTCAGTTCCAACATTGTTGTGCTGATATTCTGTTAGGTATAGAACCGTATTGTGGCCACTTTTTTCTGAGTAGGTTAGAATCGAAATGCAGTTATCAATTTGATTTATTTAACCGCTGCTCTCTTTTGTGGTCAAAGCGTGAATTCCATTCTCCAAATTTGCTGTCTCAGAAGCTTCGACGCTAGTTTTGGTATGCTGGTTTTAATTGAAATGGCGGACATTTGATTGAGTGGTGAGCTTCATGGCTGCGCCATGCCTTGAAGATATATTATAAAATTCTTTTTTAAAAACTTTATTTGCATAATCCAAGAAAATGGAAACTAAGGTTTCTGGGTAATTATCTTGCTTATTCGCTCATTGGTGGGGGTTTCGAGAGAAGCTGTGATCACTAATTAGCACTTTGCGGTCTAAATCTACCGTGAAAATTCTTTCGGGTCAATGTTTGAATTATTCTACACCATGAACTAAGGCCAATATCTCGTGTTCATTGGTGGCGTATTTCAACTATCTATCTGCTATCTTTCATTGGCGTGACGTATACTTTTATTGATCTTTTAACTTTGTTTTCAAGTTACCATAAGGTTGCTCCAAGTCCTAATGCATTCAAGACAACCAATGAAATTGTTTCTTTTTTGGTCATAGTTAGTTAAGTACTTGACTTCTCGAATATTTGACTGAGAAATTGGTCAATTTCATATTGTTTGATTTTTCTTAACTCAAGTGTTGACGTTTCAATTAGTTTTTGTAATGGTTTTGTTGGGTAAATAATTTGGGGAAAAGAATTTCGAGTGAATGAACCAATCCGAGGACTGATCTTAACACCTATTACTTACTTGATGGCGCTAGCTCAAATATTGCGTCCGTTTTTTCAGTTTTGGGACGATCCGAATTGCGCCAATGTTGCAGATTTACCAGTTCAACATTAATATTTTCAATCTTTCGGCTAACGCATTATATCCTGGTGTTTCTAGTTTTTTCCCCCAAATTTTGTTAGTATTGTTCTCGGGACTTTCTGGTGACGATTATTATATGATTTTGCCAGGCAGGTGTTTTCAGGATCAGTGTTCTATCTATCTATTCCTAGAACATACTCAGAAAATGTGCTAAAGATTTAAACTGCTTAACGTTCCACAGATGTCCCGTATTGTTAACGCCCATCAGGGTGAGCTTTAAATCTTTTGCGGTTGTTACTCTCAGCTCTATTTGTTCAAAAGCATGTTTTAGATCGTTAGAAGAAATGTATGGAGGGGTAACTTTGATCTACGAGTCCTTTAAGGAGGGGTGGGTTATTGTGTCATGGTTTTTAGGAGTCTGCGTTTTCTTTTTCAACATCCTGTTGGTAAAATCTGTTGCATGAACTATCATCTTTTCCTCGAATGATTTGGCGTTTTATTATCATTTTATCTATTTTGAATTTGACATTGTGCTTTGAGTATACTGGAACCGGTCTGCACTTGTTGGATCTGTCCGCAGTCTACTTTACTTTTATGTTGTATTTAAAATCCTGTAAGTTTTGATTGGTATTAAAAAAGATTATGGTGAACATCTGGTAATTTTTTTTGTTATTCGTCTATGCCAATTTTGTTTTGGTTTATTTGGTTTACATTATATTTCTGGTTGTGTGCACTACCTTTACTTTTATTAAGTTCTCTTTGTCGATGCTAAATTTTGGTGCGGCCTCTGTTGTCCGCCATTTAATTCGTTCATTTTAATGTGGTTTCCAGTTTCGCGGTTTTAAAATTTTTATGAATTAAGACTACGACTTTTTGGGGTTTGTTGTGTCCTTGAAAAAAGTTGTGAAAAGAAAAAATTTGTGAAATACTTGGGAGTTCATATTGACTGTAATCTTTCTTTTGATGAAGAAATAAAAAATGTACTAAGAAAAATGGCTGTTGGCATAAAGGTCATTTACTCCATCAAAAATATATTTCCTGAAAAAACTAGATCTGCTTTACTGAACGCTCTTGTTTTAAGTCATCTGCATTACCCAATTGTTCTGTTCTCAGGTCTTAAAAAATCACTTCGAGTTACTCTAAATAAACAATTGAACTGGGGAATAAAGGCATGTTTCAATAGAAGCAAATTTGACAGAACCACTGATCTCAAGATCAAACACAAAATCTTACCAGTAGAATACCTCTTAAAATATCGGGTTATCATATATTTTATAAAGCTTCTAAAAGCAGATCTACCAGTTTTCGGTAAACTCAAGTTAGCCACCCTAAGTGCTAAAATGAATGACCGTACAAACAAGCTGTCATTTGGAGCAAACCAAAAAACAAATATAATGCAAAACTGTTTTTCAAAAAAAGCAATCGACTGGTATAACGATTTGCCTCTAACCTTGAGACGGAATATCCCTAAAAAGCGGGCTCTCAAAACTACAATAAAAAATCATTTCTGGAATGAGTTTCTAAAAGACCCAACGGTTTCTGAATTGAATTCTAATCTCAATTCTTTCAAGTTCAATCTTAATTTGATTTAGTTTTAGGGCGTGTTTTATTCTTCTGTGAAATTTTAATTGGAGGATTAGCATTTTTAAAATATTCTCTTTTCTCGAAAATGTTAATTGTAGAATTAGCATTTTAAAAAATTTTTTCTCAATTATAATTCATCTCTCTTAATTTGTCGATATTTTAGCACATTTCAAATTTAATACAATTTTAAACTTTCAAAAAATGTGACGTTTGTTTCATTTATACTTCTCAACACTACATTGCCTTTAAACTATGTTCTGTATTTTATAGTTCATACTCAAAGAAATAACAATGTTTTTCTTTTTTTTTCTTAAAAATGTTGTCTTTGTCCGCTTAAACATTTCCTTAATGAAATGGTAAAATTGATTTTGGGTTTCATGTGTCAAAGTTCGTTTAATAATCTGTTAGCAGCATTACGAACAATGTAGCACAACAACCCCGATGAGGCGGGACGAGTTGTGGCATGTTAGAGATTGAAGCTGTTAAAGCTCAAAAGATTTGTGAGAGAATAAGAACTAATTTTAGTAGATTAAAAAGAGAAGAAAATTGTGAAAATTTTAGCAAAGTTCCGCTGTATATATGGTCTAAAAGATACATATAACTTTTACAGTGTACATTTGTTAAAAGGTTAAGTATCAAAAATCAAGCGATTTTCGGGCGTATGAGTGAGCGTCAGTTCATTAATACATGCAAAATTTACTTCACTTGAGATGGTTCACAAAGTTGCATTTCATATTCAATTTTAGTAGATAAATATTAATATTTGACAAACATACAGATCTAATCTGATTTACATTCATTTTCTAAATTGTGAGCTGCAGTTGTCGTTATAAATCTGGTAAATTTGTTTTCTTTCTGAGTTTATCAACACAAGTTAAGTTTCTAAGCTCTAAGATGTTTTCTAAGTTCTTTTCCGTGCTCCAATATAATCTGAGCTGTTTAGTTTCAACTCAATCTCAACTGTCCTATTATCCGGAGTTTGTCTCGTTTTGTTTGTTTTGGAGAACTGTGTAAGTGCGGATTTTTTACCAAACTGTATCAGTACTCCTATTGTTTACTTCAGTAACTCCGCCACTGCCGTTTCCAAGCCCTGAATAAAAAAGGCAAGAACCACAAAAATCATACAGGAAAATCTCAAAAAAGTCAGCTTTTAAGCTTGACTTGAGATAATTTTCCGACAGTTGATTAACTATTTCGGCTCAACCAACAGCAAAAAAGCAACCAGGTAACCAGTACAAAAAGGTAATAGTAAATTCAAAATCTTGCAAGATACTTGCAAGAAAAATGGAAGAACTGTGCATTCCCTTGCAAGATTTCTTGCAAGATTTCTTGCAAGATTCTTGCAAGATTTCAAATTTTTCATCACTAGGGCTTGCAGCGCCACCTTAGGAAATCAAGTCTGAATGGGATGATTTGAGACCAGCTTCTATTATCCATGTCAAAAACACACACTGAGTTTATGTATAAATGTGTTTGAACTATAGTATCTTTGTGTATGTGACCAACAGTTTTTGTCGGAGTCTATTTCAAATAAAAATGAAATAACAGTATCACGTCGCCGCTAAAATGGTGAAGATTTTAGCAAAAGTCTGTCGTATATATAGTCTAAAAGATACATAAAACATTTACAGTGTATATTTGTTAAAGGTTAAGTATCAAAAATCAGGCAATTTTGGGGCATATGAGTGGGCGTCATTTCATTATTACATGCAAAATTTACTTCACTTGAGATGGTTCACAAAGTTGCATTTCATATTCAATTTTAGTAGATAAATATTAATATTTGACAAACATACAGATCTAAACTGATTTACATTCATTTTCTAATTTGTGAGCTGCAGTTTTTCGTTATAAATCTGGTAAGTTTGTTTTCTTTCTTAGTTTATCAACATAAGTTTAGTTTCTAAGCTCTAACATGTTTCCTAAGTTCTTTTCCGTGCTCCAATATAATCTGAGCTGTTTAGTTTCAACTCAAACTCAATTGTCCTATTATCCGGAGTTTGCCGTTTTGTTTGTTTTGGAGAACTGTGTAAGTGCGGATTTTTTACCGCACTGTATCAGTACTCCTATAGTTTATTTCAGTAACTCCGCCACTGCCGTTTCCAAGCCCTGAATGAAAAAGGAGTAGGGAAGAACCACAAAAATCATACTGGAAAATCTCAAAAAACTCACGTTTTAAGCTTGACTTGAGATAATTTTTCGACAGTTGATTAACTATTTCAGCTCAACCAACAGCAAAAAAGCAGCCAGGTAACCAGGATGAAAAGGTAAATGTAAATTCAAAATCTTGCAAGATACTTGCAAGAAAAATGGAAGAACTATGCATTCCCTTGCAAGATTTCTTGCAAGATTTCTTGCAAAATTCTTGCAAGATTTCAAATTTTTAATCAATAGGGCCTGCAGCGCCACCTTAGGAAATCAAGTCTGAATGGGATGATTTGAGACCAGCTTCATTTATCCATGTCAAAAACACACACTGAGTTTATGTATAAATGTGTTTGAACTATAGTATCTTTGTGTATGTGACCAACAGTTTTTGTCGGAGTCTATTTCAAATAAAAATGAAATAACAGTATCACGTCGCCGCTAAAATGGTGAAGATTTTAGCAAAAGTCCGTCGTATATATAGTCTAAAAGATACATAAAACATTTACAGTGTATATTTGTTAAAGGTTAAGTATCAAAAATCAGGCGATTTTGGGGCATATGAGTGGGCGTCATTTCATTATTACATGCAAAATTTACTTCACTTGAGATGGTTCACAAAGTTGCATTTCATATACAATTTTAGTAGATAAATATTAATATTTGACAAACATACAGATCTAAACTGATTTACATTCATTTTCTAATTTGTGAGCTGCAGTTTTTCGTTATAAATCTGGTAAGTTTGTTTTCTTTCTTAGTTTATCAACATAAGTTAAGTTTCTAAGCTCTAACATGTTTCCTAAGTTCTTTTCCGTGCTCCAATATAATCTGAGCTGTTTAGTTTCAACTCAATCTCAATTGTCCTATTATCCGGAAATTGTCATTTTGTTTGTTTTGGAGAACTGTGTAAGTGCGGATTTTTTACCGCACTCTATCAGTACTCCTATAGTTTATTTCAGTAACTCCGCCACTGCCGTTTCCAAGCCCTGAATGAAAAAGGAGTAGGGAAGAACCACAAAAATCATACTGGAAAATCTCAAAAAACTCACGTTTTAAGCTTGACTTGAGATAATTTTTCGACAGTTGATTAACTATTTCAGCTCAACCAACAGCAAAAAAGCAGCCAGGTAACCAGGATGAAAAGGTAAATGTAAATTCAAAATCTTGCAAGATACTTGCAAGAAAAATGGAAGAACTATGCATTCCCTTGCAAGATTTCTTGCAAGATTTCTTGCAAGATTCTTGCAAGATTTCAAATTTTTCATCACTAGGGCTTGCAGCGCCACCTTAGGAAATCAAGTCTGAATGGGATGATTTGAGACCAGCGTCATTTATCCATGTCAAAAACACACACTGAGTTTATTGTATAAATGTGTTTGAACTATAGTATCTTTGTGTATGTGACCAGCAGTTTATGTCGGAGTCTATTTCAAATAACAATGAAAAGGCAGTATCACGTCGCCGCTAAGTCTCGACCATAACACTCGTTACTCTTTGGTCCGTTTCCAATCATATTTGGAGACATATATGTTAGTTATGCTCCAACTGCATCCGCTTTTGTTGGTCCGATAAATGAATTCATACACTTGGAGAAATAATTGAGACAACATTTTTATATCGTAATGAAAGATTTGCTTAACTTTCAAGAAATTGCATCCAATTATTATTAATCAGCCTACATAAATTAAATTTTTTAAGGCAAGATATTTATTCTTATTGTCATTTCTTCAAAACGAAAGATCTGTTTACTTTTTGAAGAAAAATTGTTGAAAAATTGTCTAAAAGTGTTCTTATGACCTCCAACTCTTACATCAATTTGCCCCTTATAACCCCCCAAGCCCCCACAGTACTGACTATGTTCAGACCTTAACCCACAAGCTATGCAGTAATAATCTAAGTCTAAGCGCCTTGACCAGAACAGCTTTGTAGAACCTTTGAACAGATAAAAGGGCTTAGAAGTGAAACTTTCACTTTAAGAGACCAGTTTTCTTTGTCATTTTAGTTCTTATTAAGCAGACAATAAGTACAAAAAATAAGGTATCCTTCAAGCCGAGGAATTTTTGCCAAAATTGTGCAGGATTATTGGTAACTAGCGTTGAACAGTCGGCAAATTGACAACGCTAGTTACCGCTTATCTTATATAATGTTGCGTTTTTAAGCGTAGCTATTACCAAATTTTTTGTTGAATTTAGCATTGATTTTACAATACTTCAATGCTTAGACATGTGTCTATGCAACTCGAATCAATGCCCTCCTGCATTCTTGTCGTATTTTCTACCACTGTGCCTCAGTCACTTAGGTTTTTAAGAACCGCTTTTTTTTATAAATTAAACTGCAACATAACGTTGCTAAGCGTGGACTTTACTTGAGTTTGGCATTTCTAAGCGTAGATCTTATATCTTAGATAATTTTGCTCTTCTAAGCTTAGATTATATTTTTTTGCGTTTCTAAGGGTAGCTCTTACAAATATTGAGTACTTAAGAGCTCCTTTTAGTTAGTTTTCAATTCACCTAACAAGAGTTTGACAAAAAAAATCATTATGTTATGTAAGATCAACGCTAAAATCAAGTCAAAACTATAAAAGATCAAAGCTTAAATCAACGCAAAACTATCTAAGATCTACGCTTAAAACGCTAAACTATGTAACATCAACGCTAAATTCCACTCAAAACTATGTAATATCAACACTAAAATCAATGCAAAGTAATGTAAGATATACGCTTAGAAACGTAAACTTATGTAAGATCTTTGATTAAGAACGACAATACTTTCTTTTCGATGGCTCAACCGTTTATCTTACATAAACTCAACGCCAATCTAGAAAACGCCGAAAAATTCGCCGCCAATCTTACAAAATTTTGCGTTTCTTAGCTTTAGCACCCTGGCTCGGGCAGCATTATATTATATCGTTTATTTTGGGAAACTTCATTATACATTAAGCTACAAATTGAATAGAATCACACATTTGGCAACGTGTTTTGGCCATTTGAATATAAGGAGTCTATTCACAGCTGGATCTGGACTGCAATAAAACATTCTGTCAAATTTTTGAAAACATTTATTTGGCCATTTATTCTGCTCAATGAGTTTTTTCTGATCGAATTTTCAAAATAAACAGGTTTACCAAAATTGAGTAAAATTGCGTCAATTGCGTAAAGCTCGATAACTTACCAGCGTAACCAGCTTTCACAAACCCAGTTCCAAAGTCAATGACTACTTTTTTCTGGAAGCTCAAACTAGCGAGAGCAATGAGCGCCAAGAAAACGTTGAAGATTGTTCTCATCTTTTTTGTTCTTCGGTTAATTTTTTCTTTTAGTTTTTCGACTGAGAAGCAACTGATTTATTGAGCTTTATCTGAGAACAGAAAATTGAAGAAAATCTGAATCAACGGTATGAGAAGTTCTCAACTATTCGAGATCACTTCAAAGTGACACTTGAAGATCACTCTAGTTAAATTGACACTTTGACAAAAGTTGACAATTTTCGATCATTCAATTAAAATAATTCACTAAAATGACAGAACTTCGCGACCATATTTGTAGTTTAAGTTGGTGCTTTTTATATTGCCGGTATTATTTTCTTTTATAGTTCGTCATTTCGTTAAAAATACACTAATTGAATGTAATTAAAGCGAGAAAAGTTCGGTTTTTGCATAAAGCTCAGTTTTATGCAAATCCGGACTTTTTTGTGTTAAACATTCAATTAGTGTATAATTACGAAATGACGAGCCAAAAATAAAATAATACTGGCAATTTAAAAACCACAATTTAAACTACAAATATGGCCATGAGTTCTGTCTTATGAGCGAACTATTTTAATTTAACAGTAAAAAGTGTTGTATTATATCTTATTATAATAAGTTTTATCGAACAGGAGCATTAACTAATAATTGGTCAGAAGCTACAGCTTTTTGCATCTACAAATTAGTACACATGTATTACGAAAATGAAAAGCGGCTTGCAGCATGTAAGCAAGGTGCTTAGTTATTCAAAACTGCGCACAGTACGAACCAACACTGTGCTCAATATTAATTTTAAAAGCGGTTTTATTTATAGTGCCAATTAAAAAGAAATTACTGCAATTATTGAAATTACAGCAATTGCTTTTTTTAATTCGTGTTGTAAAAACAACTGTATGGAACAATTTTCTTCAATGAAGCAACCAGCCAGAACTTCCAGCTAATTATTATCAGCAATTAGATTGCTGCAATCAAAAACTAAAAATGACTTGGTTCATCATTACAAATAAAAAACAACAACCACTAAAATTCAGGTAAATTTCTGCGTGAAAATTTTCGGAAAATTCCTGAAATTACCTGAATTGTCACCTGAATAGTCCAGTAAATTTTTTCTCACCCGAACTTTACATGACCCCAACTGATAATTGGGTAAAGTTTACCTGAAAATATCCCAAAAGCTCGCCTGAATTTTTACGTTAAATTATCTGAAATTTACCTGAAGAAATTACCTGAACTGATACCATGAACACTAAAATTAAGGCGTCTGTACAACTGAAGATTACTTGAGACAAAATTCTATTTTACATAAAAATTTCTGTAGGGTTCAACAACTTGCTGAGATTCTTCTCATGTCGAAAAATTAAACATCCTTTGAACAGTTTCAAAGCCTCTGCTTGACCACAATAAATGTTCGTTCGCCATCTTTATCCAAACAATGCAATGAATGAATTTATTTTTGACAACAAAAACAACACTTTTTACCATAAAAAGAATCTTCATTGGTTGAGAAAGCAAGAAAAACTTTTTTTCACATAACTATTTCAGAAATTTCAACCCTAAGGTTCGAACATAGCCAAATGAAATGAAAATAATAACAAAAAGGGGGTGAGTTCAAATATGACCTAACTTTAGTTTTTTTTATGTTTAACCGGACCCCAGTGTCAGAGTATATCAATACTCAATCATTATATCCCCATAGTAAATCGACGATTCAGTACTGAATCATAGTAACCTACGGATACTTAGTTCGCCAGGTCTGTGCAGTATAAGCCCAGAAGCCATTTTTTTCTAAATAGGCTGTACATGATTTGAAGCCCGGGTCAACGATCATACAACTTTCTTTGATTTCGTACTAGGTCATATATGATTCTTAGTAATCATACTAGGTCATATATGATTTGTATGAATTCTTGGTAGTCAAACAAGGACAATATATGATTTCCTAGAAATCATACAAGGATCATACAAAAAAAATCAAAGACTAGAAACTGTATAATTTTGATTTTCCATTGAAGTTGAAAAAATTTCTTGGATTTCATACAAGGTCATATATGACACATAATACATTGACTGGTGCCACAAATTCTCGTATAATGTAATCAGAGGACTTATTAAATTATTATATCGCATTTGCACTCCACATTTGATTCTTTATGCGCGCTAAAAGAATAACTTTGTGGTTTAAACGTATTCATAAAACGAATTTGAAGTGATATCCAATTCTTTTCTTGGTTAATTTTTTTTTATAAATGAGAATTTATTTGTATAAACTGGCTTCAGAGTATGCCAAAAATTTCGTTATATATTTGGACTCATTCCTTTATTTTGTGCCCAACTTGCAATTGATATTGTACGTTAGGGTCTTTTGACGGATCACAATGTGATACCGGGGTATCATATAGGTGATGCCCTACCGAATAAAAACAAAAAACATACATGATTAAAGGTTTTCAAAAAATAGATGTATGATTCTTGGTATTCGTACTAGGATCATATTTGATTTCTTGGTAATCATACAAGGATCATATATGATTTCTTTGGTTTCATACAAGGATCGTACTAAGAAATAAAGTATGGACAGTATGAAATCAAAGAAACTTCAACCCGGGAGACATTAAGATTACATTTTACATAGAAGACTAATAAAATGAAATAAATGAGGCCCTGAAAGACAAAAAGCTCTTAGCAAAAACATTTTATTGAGAGAAAAAGTACGAACTTTAATCAATTTAAATCAATTTTAAAATAATAAAGCCCTAAATATATTAAAATTGTTTTAAAATAATAAAGAAGTCAACAGTAAGAAAAAAAACGAACCTCTTTAAAACTTTTTAAAATGTTTCTTTCAATGGGAGTCCGAAATAAAACGAATAAAATTTATGAATTTAGCACAGCACCTTATCAGTTCTTGTTTTTTCAGAATAAAGCGTGTAAAAGGTGAATTTGCAATTGAACAAAAGCGTTTAATTAGGGGTAGTTTGACCCTTAATTTATGGTGCAACTTTGCATTCATTTTTAAAATGAATCCCACAACCAATCTTTTCTCAATTTATTCCTTATTAATCCTTGTGAACAACGATTATACATGATAAAAAATGAGCGAGAAAAAGCAGAGTTGACAACAAAGAAAATTTAATTTGCGTAGGGTCAAGCAATTCGCAATGTTGCTGACCCCAGCAAGCCAAAGAAAGTTTGAGCAATGAAAGTTTGCAAAAATTCCAAGAGCTCTTTGGTTTTAAGTAGCCCCCAGCAATAGGTAACTTCAGAAGCTTCACGAAATAAAAAACTTTAATAAGTTTAAACGTTTATATTTGTTGAAGTATCCTATTGGAGGATCCCTTTTGCAAAAAGACATAAACATCAAGAAATGGATTAAAACTGACAAAAAAAAAACGTTATTTCTTGGGCTCAAGCGATTCATTAACTCACCATTTGGTCCTCAATTTTACTAATACCTTCAGCGCAGTCCGTATGAGTTTGTTCAACTAGTGAGGGGAAAAAAGTTCTCTGCAACATAATGATGCCTTTTTCGATAGGTTTAATTTTATTCTAGCTCTAATTGACCTCAAGAATATGCAAACGGGTCTTATAAAGAGAAAATAGGAATTCAATCAATTTTGTGTTCCGTAAAAACTCTGAGGTAACAGAGTTAATCTTTCCAAAGTAGTTATAATTGGCTCTATGCATGCTACTTTTATTGTGTCTGTCTGTAAAATTCATTTTGTTGGATTTGATTTGGTCAGAAGCAAATTAGAATCAAATTTCATCAGATCTTTCTTTATATTGAACGGTTGTTTTCTGCATCTGAACCTACAATTCATATAAATTTTGAAAGCGAGCTAAAGGCACGCTTCCGGCGCTTCTTGCAAGACGGTTATCTTGCAAGAGTCTTACAAGTTAGATGGTTATCTTGCGCGAGTGTTACAAGACGGACGGTTGTCTTGCAGGAGTCTTACAAGACGGACGGTTGTCTTGCAGGAGTCTTACAAGACGGACGGTTGTCTTGCAGGAGTCTTACAAGACGGACGGTTGTCTTGCAGGAGTCTTACAAGACGGAGGGTTTTCTTGCAAAGAGTCTTAGAAGACGGACGGTTATCTTGCAAGAGTCTTGCAAATCGGACGGTTATCATTCAAGAAAGATCTTGCAATAACCTTGCAAGTTCTTGTAAGATTATCGCAATCTTGCAAGATCCCTTTTGGATCCCTTTTGCAAAATAACCGTCAAATTTTGACTGGGGAATTAATAGTCAATTGAACGTTTGAAGATACTTTACACCAGTTTTCTGATAGTTTGTATCCCTAAGGCTATCTATCGATTTTTATAGCGTTTTTATCTCAAAATCAAATCTTGT
>NW_027449289.1:0-38698 GCF_964194025.1 Convolutriloba macropyga
AGCTTTTAGAAAAACAATTCTCATTAAAAATCTGATAAAAAATAGACTTCCAGTAAAATTATTTTTTTTTCTAATTCTCATCTGTGAAAACGTTCCGGTTGAACATTCTCTCTCAGATTTTTCCAGACATGTCTTAACAATCACGTAACCTAGCTAGACTATACATTTTTCAAGCTATAAGTAATAAATAGAGTACTACAATTGAATGTGGGAACTGAATAATGTACCAGAAAAAGTTACTTGAAAGTGAGACGAGGTGACTCCTAGTACAGACGAAGACTGGCACTAAATGATTAGGCCTCAAAAGTAGATCTCCAACTGCATAAGACCGCTTTCAAAATAGGCGACAAAGATTCGCTTTCCATTGCTGTCACTTCTTTAAACAGTTGCAAATTTTTCTCTGCTAAATAAGAGTTTGCGACTTTTCAAAAAAGAGACTCAAATAGTTATCAATCTACAATCAATTGAAAGACTGTGAACAGACGCACAGCTTCGTGTGTACAAAATTTATGGATTTTGCCATTTCACAAAATCATAATAATCTAATTTGGTGTCTGAAAAAGTTCTTAGTATTGACAAATAGAAGTGATTCGGAAATCATCAGACCAGATTAACTTCTGCACCACAAGCCACTCAGTCAGAAATGAATTGTGCAACTTTTTAATGTTGTTACTCTTTAGTTGTAAAAAAATATTTAAATATACTTTGGGAAATTAACAATTTCGTTCTGTTAGATAAAATTGGAGAATCACTGGAAAATCAATTTCAATTTTTTTCAAGCTTGGATGTTCTCTCAGCCTTGACGCACATAAATGGACTTTGCTACACTTAGAGAGTTCATGAAAATTTGCAGTCTTCCTTGATTACACAGATAGAATCAACTACTGATTCTCTCGAGAACAAAAATATAAAGTGAATCAAACCATAGTAGAGCTGTTACAAGCTTCTCTTAATCACGTTCCAAGCAAAACTTCAAATTTAAATGCCATTGGCAACACTTTTGCAAGCTCAAATAAAGAGCTAGACAACTGCTCTAGAATTGAAACCAGCAACTGGTGAGCACCAAATGGCGCGTTAAGCAACGGAAGAAAGAGGCCTCCTTGGCATTTTTAGATCTTCTCCGTTTGTGCTCCCCGGCTTAGTGGGCGCATATTCCCCCCCAGATGCACGTGCCATATTTTATTTAATGATTTACTATGTCATGGCGCGTGCTCTGTAACTGGGGGAAAGCGAATAACGTACTGGGGGTACACAAAGGGAAAACATCCGAAATTTTTTTACGGATAAACTAAATCTAAAATCAATGATTCGCTGGCTACAAGGGGCATCATTTTGAATATTTTGAATCTTTTTTCAAGCAGATGGTGGAACTCAATTGATTTTCTGTGGAAAGACATCTTGTTCAAGTCACGCCCAGAGATCATTTACAATGAAGATTTTGACAATGGCACTCAATGTGAAACAGATCATGGGAATCCTAATTAGCAATGTGATTACCCGTGGATATTTTACATTTCATATGATGTTTGTATTTAGTTCAATTAATTTGCCTTTCATTAACAATTCACGTTTGTTGATTCTTTGTCTCGAGTTATTCAATTGCATCCTTTCTTGGTTTCCCGCTTCGAGAACAGACATGTCTGATCACACATTTCTTAGTTGCTTACAAGCACTTGAGTTTATAGTTTCATTTTCCTAATTCAATTCCAGTTGTCTCTCCCTTTCTCTTGGTAAACTAAGAAAGCGCAACGTAATTAAGCTTGGATTTTGTTCAGCGAATCATAAATTCTAAAAATGTAAGTGAACTCGCACTACAAGTGATCACCGAATTTCAATAGTGTACGACATGGCGCAGCCAGCAAACAAAAACACAGCGCTCAGGATAGATGCAATTTGGGACAAGTCAACACCCGAGCCTTCTCTCCATAGGAAAAAATGGAGAGTACAATACAAACTGGCACTTCTCGCAAAGGAGAGTATCGCTCTCGACACTCTACTCGGACCAGGACCTGAGATGGTGGATCTTCCGTTTGAATCCACTTATGAAGAAACACTAGTTGGTTCGCCGGCGCAATCGGAAAGAGAAAGAATTGCCCGCATTTCCCAGCAGAAATTCAACTGGCAGAACAGGTGCCAACGACTGATCAAAATTGGCATCATGTGACTAATCATGGCCACTCGCGGATCGGAAAATGGTCTCACTCTTCTACTTGAGCATCGTGATGGAGGGACGACGGATCCTGAACTGCAAAACCGGCACTTAAAGATCGATGCACTGTTTACTGCGGAATTTTGGAAGATTGTGGAAGCCCCATTCACCCGACCCCGAAACATCACTTTTGATCGTCATGTCTTCTTGATAACGAAAAAGCTTTGAGGTGAAACCGTCAAACGTTTCTATGGTAAGCTAAAAGAATTAGCTGAAAATTGCGACTTTGAGAAAAAAGAGGAAACGCTAATACGTGATGTATTATCACCAGTTTAATCGACCCTGAGATTCAAAAACAACTTCTCAAACAAACAGTAGATCCACGTCAAGCATAAGACTTGACCATTAACACGGAACTCATCATGCCGTAGGCAAAACCAGCATCAAATTCAACAGAACAGAAAAACTCTTATTCCGGCCAGTGTGAATGCAATTCAATTTGCTAATAACACACGATCATCAAATTGGTCGTTCTCGAACAATTTCCAGAAGCCGAACAATCGAACTCTACTATATTGCTCAAATTGTGGTGCGAACTGGCTACCAAATGATCGCGACAAATGCATTGCGAAGGTCAAAACTTGTAATAACTGCGGGATAGTTAACCATTTCGCTATGGTCTGCCGAAAACAAAAGAACGTGAAACTTCAACACACCGAGAAAAGAACCGTGAAAAAAGTGGATGTAGAACCGAATCCGGAAGATTAAGTGAAATTTTTTGGTCGGCCAAACTCTACGCATCTGACTACAGCAGCGGGGAGGATAATACGGTTGCACTTATTGAGAGTGACATAGCAAAGATAGAAGCCCTCAATATGCCCATCAAAATTGATAAAATTTCAACGACACTTTGTGTGGTCTCCGGGAGCGCGTGCAGTATTCGAAATTGCAAACTTGCGTCGCAAATTGTGAAAAGCAGTCCACAGGCTTTCTGGATTCACGAGAAGGTCAGTCCGCAACTCAGAACATTCGCAAACGAACCAATTCACATTAAAGGAAAATTACAGACCCCAATTACAAGCAACGGCTGGACCTAAAACTCTGCAATTTTCACCATTTGGCGGACGGTCTAAAATCTCTAGTCAGTGGAGTTCTGTTTGACCATCTGTGGCAAGCTCTAACACAATCTGCTTGATCTCAAGATAATCACGTCAACAAAATTTCTTCATCGTCAGAATCCAAAGAACATATTGCAAAAAACTTTCCTTATCTGATCTCGCGTTTGGAAGATCAAAAAAACTTGTGGCTAAATCTAGCTTCCACCAAGATTACGCATACCTATTAACCTTCAAGATAAGGTCAAAATGAGCTCAAAAAATTATTCGACGAAAAACACATAATAAAACGTTCTAGCTGCCCTGACAAGTTTTTTATATCTACCATTGTAGTCACCGTAAAAAAAGATGAAACAATTGAACTTGCAATGGATTCCAAGGGTCTAAATAAAGACCATCCATAAAAACAAATATCAAATGCCTAATATTGATACACTTATTGAATCTATTTCTTAACAAATTAGTGCTCCTACATTGCAGAACACAACATATTTCTCCACATTGGAATTGAAGTACGCGTATAGTCAATTAAATCTAGATTCTAAGACAGCAAATCTTTGTAACTTTAATAAAATAAGCGGCGACATGACAGGCACGTCATATTTCATACTCGATTTTATGGCTTAACTGATATGCCGGCAGAATTTCAGAAAGCTATGGATTACACTCTCATTGGTTTGAAGAATACTTATTGTTTTCTCGACGGCATTTTGATTGTAAGTAAAAGATCGGAGGAAGAACGGGAAGAACATAAACAGTACGTTTTGAATTGTCTCAAACGACTAGATGTCGAAAATTTTAGGATCAACCTCCCAAAATGTCATTTATCTAAATTAGAAATTGATTGGCTCGGGTCCCACATTTCACAATTGTGTATTTCACCTATCGAGAGCAAGATCTCTGTTATTTTAGCTCGTGAGGCCTAAAAACTTTAAAGAAACTGCGTTCTTTCATGGGTTCAGTGCACTACATCAGTAAATTTTTTCCAAATCTAGCTCAAATTAGTCAACCACTCCGGCTTTTGTTAAAAAAGTAATCAAAATTTACCCGGACTGATGTCCATGGAAATTCTTTCATTGAAATAAGGAACCGCCTGAAGAATGCTACAGAAAAAGGCCACTACAACCCGCAACTTGAGACGCGTAAAATGTGACGCCTCCCGTTCGAGTCTCGGGGCAGCGCTTGAACAATTAACAATTGATGAGTGGACAACAATTGCGTTTACATCCCGATTCTTAAACTCATGTAATAAACGCTTTGGCGCCAATGAACTCGAACTTCTCGGGGTAGTTTGGTCTATCGAATATTTTAAGAATTATCTTTATGGAAAACATTTTAAAGTAATTACAGATCACAGAGCTCTTCTTTCTATATTGAAAGAAAATCGATCGAATAAATCATACAGCAGCCACTTAACTTGCGGGATTGATAAGCTACTCCCATTTCAATTTGATACTGAACATTTGCCAGGGGCGAAAATGGAAATAATGGATTTCATTTCCCGGCACCCAAGTCGAAAAGTTAAAAAGTTTCTGCCTATGATGAGGAATTCATTGTGGCAAAATAAAAACTTATCTCTGCATCAGTTAATTCACTCAAATTAAAATCTACTTAACCTGCAAACCAATTAAACAAATTATTACAAGTGCATGATTCCGCACAACAAATCTTACCTTAAATTGAGGCTACACTTAATGCGATAAATTAAATTAGCACGCACGCTACCCGCGTACCTAATCATGATTGATTTTATCTATACCCGCGCCGCAAAATAAAGTTACAAATACTAGTTGTACTCTCAACAATTTAAAATTTGCATATCCCGCGTCGCCAATACCAATTAACACTTCACTCGCTAAACAAAATATACATCAAAGTAAACAATCTTGCCAAAATCGGAACGAAAAGTATCTCGCCAAGCGCGAAACTCAATTCACCAAGTCTAATTTCCCGCCAATTAGGAGACGCTCCACAAATAATTCTAAAAATCACCACCCAGAAATAGCATCAGTGCTTTTTTCCTCTAATCACTCTGAAAATCAGCTGCATACTTCTCCTTCAAATAATTCTTCTCAATCTAAACGCAACTTAGATATTAATTATATCAACAAAAAAAACAGTATGGCTTATAAAAAGTGCATCACTAGAGTTCGCTTCACTGACTCCTCACACACAATGCGAAACTACCCTCTACGTCTCTAACCAAATCTGGCGCCGCAAATCAACCGCCAACTTCCCCAAGTGATACTCGCGCCGCAAATTCTACCCGAATCACAACTCCAACATCTCCGGCCCTGTCATCTAATGTCAGTATTCTAATGATTGTATCCTCATCAATAGGGAAAGCCGACTAAAAGCCTTAACCCGTGCATTCACTCTTATTGGAGGGACCGTCACTTTCGATCCGGCTGCGTGTTTATCGATGAAAAAGTTGCAATCCCAAACGTCCTTCGTAAAGCTCTGATTAACGATATACACGCGATTCACCCAGGTATTTGGGGAATGATCTGTTTGGCCACGCATTGCTGGTGGCCCTATGTGAATCGAGAACTCATCGTCAAAGCGATAGTGTGCAAACCTTGCACTACAATTGGTAAGAATCTAAAAAGTGTAATTCCTGCTAAGTAATTTCGACCTCATATACCATATGTTGAACCGAATCAAGAAACGCAAATTGATTTTGGAGGACCTTATTTTGACGGAAAAGGCAATGAAGTTTATTTCTTAAATGCTGTAGACTATTTCACTAAATATCCTACGGCATGTATATATGAAAAAGCTAATGAACCGAATATTTTAAAATTTTTAAAAATGTACATCGAAATTCGTGGAATTCCTCGCTCTATTCGACTCGACCAAGCAAAATTTTCAGATGGAAATCAATTAAAGATCTTTTGTACTAGAAATAACATTCAAAACTTTGAAGTTCGGGTTAATGATTGTTGTGCTATTGGTATAGTAGAGAATAAGACGGTTAAAAATGATAAAAGAATAGACTGGCATGTATCAAAGATGAGAAACCGATAGATAACGCATTTCATGTCAAGCCTGCATTAAAGATTGTCATTCATCGATTGCGAATCTGCAAACAGGAAACAACAAAGATCTCGCCATTCGAGGAGCAGTTTGGCCGTAAACCTAATACCCCTGTTGAGCATAATCTCCACTAAACCTAAACTGTCTAATCTCTCATATGACAATATTGAAAAATCACTATTTAGATGAAGACACAGTCACACCTGAGGCCATTCCCCACAGACGATAAATGACTACATGGATATTGCAGCGATATCGAAAGTCAACTCGGAATGACTCGGGCAACGAGGTAGGCCAATGAACGAGAACAAGCGAGCACGGATGGCGAATCACGCTTTTTTCGTTCGGGCGCTTGCCGGCCAGTCTTGATTACGGAGAGAGCAGTGAAACTCAACTGGCCTGCAAAATACACGGAAAACGTACATCTGAGAAGAATCTGGTGGGATTGTATGAGGTTTTGGCTCCCGGTTCAAAAACCTTGAAGGTCAGCTCAAAAACTTCCACTATAAAAGAGCCCAGGAAACCTATAGTAACGGTACGCAATAGCGATATCGCCAAATTTGGAACAATTCAGGATCGACAAACCCCTTGAAGAGTCTATGCTGATCGACAGGGGCGAAGATGATGCGAAAAAAATGTGGAAGAACAGATTCAAAGCCACATAAAGCAATTAATCAGAAAATTTAAAGGTGATAACAAAATGAAGCATCGCAAGCGAGAGCCTGGCAGTGGGGTTTCGTCTTCTCGCTCAAATAATTTTTGAGCAATGCGAGGGCGCATCCCTAAAAGTCCTGATTTTCTCGCCATCCGATACTAAAATACTGAAATTTAGACCGATTTGGCACACGAGTTGTCTTTACTCATGCAATCGACATTGCAGGGTAGCAGAGGTACTTCGGACAGAAACCGCCGTAGCCCATCATACTACGGTTTTGACAACTCGTCTTCAGAATCGACCATTGCAGTTTCATCCAAACGTTCACGCGAGCGGGGGACGTAGAGAAGATCCAGCCCCCACCTGCATCGGTTGTCGAAAGAGTACAGATAATTGCCGTTCAACAGCCTGAAGAAATCAACATTTCTCCGATTATCGGACAAGTTTCGCCACCTGCTCCGCGAGTGCAACCAGTTATTGATCATGACATCCCGACAATGGTGAGATCGATGACAGTTCTTGAAGCTGAAAATCAAGAGATGTCTGAATTGTTAATTTCGCAACCAAAACTGCGTAAACTTATAAATTAATATTATTCTATTATTCATTTTGTTATTAACTATTTAACCGGGGACCAAGCATAGCTTTTTAAATATTGTTACAATTACTATCAACTAGAAAAAATTGCTAATTTCCCAATTCTTTTTTTTGTCGCAACAAGGGGTACGCGATACTCGTGGATATTTTGCATTTCATTTATTTTTTTGGTGCAGTAAATTTTCGTATGATGTCTTTATTTCGCTCAATTTATTTACCCTTCATTATCCTTTCACGTTTTTTCTTTGTTTGTCTCGAGTTGTTCAATTGCATCCTTTCTTGGTTTCCCGCTTCGTGATCAGACATGTCTGGTCACACAGTTCTTAGATGCCTACAAGCACTTGAGTTTATAGATTCATTTTCTTAATTCAATTTCAGTTGTATCTCTCTCCCTCTTGGTAAACTCGCTCCGCAAGTAATTATGCTTGGATTTCAATTCGCGAATCATAAATTCTGAAATTGTAAGTGAACTCGCTCTGCAAGTGATCACCGAATTTCAATAGTGTACGACAAATATGCGGAGATAAGCACATGGAAGATGTGCAATAGTGAAGTAGATTTGCTGACATTTCTCAATCTGGGAGCCGAGGGTTGGAGAATTGTTTGTTCTCAAGATATGATGTACGAGATGAAAACAAAGGAGCTTTGAACCATTCTCGACACTTTTTTGACACAAAAAGACTTCAAAGAAAGACCATTTAAAGAATTAAAATATCGAGAATTGTCTCTTAATTGTGACGTAGGAAGATTTCATTAGCCGCGATATTTTTTGGCTGGCATATTTGATAGGGAGCTTCGATGCGAACTTCTAGAAAACTATTGAAACAAAGCGGGCTCTTGAAATAGCAAAAATGACACTGGAATACGAAACGCACTGCTGTTATCGGGAACATCACGATATTCATCGACAAATTGACTAAAGTAGAATAGAAAAAAACAGCGCATTCGAAAGGTTACCTCTTTCCCAAATTTCATCATAATAGAGTTCACAAGAAACAAAGACCATTGTTCTAATTGTGGTAGCAACCGTCACTAACATAAATGTCTAGCATATGGTACATATAACACTGCAAAATGAGAAAAGGCAACCAAAAAAAGGGAAGAAGTTAACTAAAAGTTAACCAAGATGATTCGAATCAATAATGATTCAGATTGCGAGGATAAAGAGTATATTTGTGTCGCTCTATTTTCAGAAAACTCAACTGAAATCGAGATGCGTAGAACCTCTTAATCTGTGCATTCGCAATGGCGTTGTAGGCACAAAATTATAAGTAGATTGGCAGAGCGTTTGCATACTCATCAACGAAAGTCTTGCTAATGTCATTATGAAAGCAGATGAGCAACATGCACAATCCTGATTGTAATATAACTTTCTGAGAATCAACTTAACTTAGACTTTATTTCAACCATGAGTTCTCCAACCAAGCATTTTGTCAAAATCATGTTTTACTTCTGCTATTTGAACTGACCATTTAATGTTTGGAAGATTTTTTTTAAATCTCATCTGTAAGTTGGTTGTCAGTAAATACAGTTGTTACTCAGTTTTACTGTGTTTTTGTCCTACAACCAAGTGCCTTTTCCATTTTTTGCGAAGTGGTCAATTTCATTAACCCGAGATCACTTCATTGACCAAATGAGCTGTTAACAGAAAAAGGCTGCCCTGGAATAACCACATTTATGTAACAAACCAAATGTGTAGAAATCACATCGTCTATAACAAGGAGAGGTTTTGTTGCCGGCTCACATAAGCTTTCGCAATTTATCTGCCAAACAAGAAAAGTAAAATAATAGGGGAATGGCTGGGAAGCTACATCATAGTGAAATGAAAACCAGTTTTCTTTTAAAAAAATTATGGGATGAAGCAGCATAGCAGGACGCAGTAATTACAAAAGAGTTAAAGTTCGTAGTTTTGCTGATGGTCTATATATGTTTGATTTTCACTTGTCCTTAAGGACACAATATTTAAGAATTGCAAAAGGATCATTATTTCAAACCCGTGCCTAATTGAGTTGAATCTAAGAGGAGAGGAGAGTCAAGCCAGCCAGTGTTTTCTAAGATGAAAAGTGCTCAGTTGACAATCTAGCAAAATTCATCAATTAAAATTTAAGCAGGCATATTTCCAGCTGACATTTAGCGCAATTGCAATATTAAAACTTTATACATTTGAAGTCAAATTTTTAAATTTTCATTATATTTTACAATTATATTTCGATACTTCATTTCAACATGTTTCATCACAATTCAATATATCATTACCGATCAAAATTTAGCTCCTGCTAGTTTCTGAAGATTTCTTTCGAATAAGCACTATTTGATCAATGATTTTAGAGGAGTTCTAAAGCAAATTTTTCATATTTTAATGAGCAATTCATTTAATAAGTTACAGCATTTTTTTGCCATAATCGAAATCATCTGTTAGAAATGTCAATAGTTTTCTTCTGTTGTAATCTTCTATCACTCAGTCTGATTAAAGATCATTCTTTGAAACATCGGAATATCTAGAGGGGCGACAGGGCCAGAAAACTAGAAGAATGTATCACAATTGCTCTCTGTGTTGGTCAAATGGCCTCAATGTTTTAAGAATTACGGCTTGAACCATTAGTGCCATCAGTTGTACTCTATTGAACTGAAACAAAACAGGTCAAATTGTTCCAGTCACTTTAAAAAATTTTCTAGTGGAAGTTTTGAATAAAATGAAACACGCAGAATAACTATTGCGAAAAATGTTTTTATGATTAATGTCAGATGTTGAGGGTAGCATCAAGCCCGATTGAAAATCTTGTTTCAAAATAATTTCAGATAACCTGACCTCAGATTTAGGAGAGTTCTCTTTTTATGCAAAACTTTTCTTGTAAAAATGGTTGGATGTCATCAACAAAAAGTAGAACACAATTGTGTTAAGGACATTACGGAAGAGTGAGAGCATCGCTGACGCCAGTTTTCATCCACGCAGTTGTTCTTCTGTTTGGCCATCATACATGTTCTGACTGTTTGGAAGTACTTCTCACAGCATTGGTGAAATGTTTTGGGGTACTTGCTGCTTGTTTGACAAGAACAATATATGCTAACTCCGTCTTCTAAACAAATTATTTGAGATTGATTTTAGCTTCCTTTACCTGGACGTCGACTTACAGCGAAAAAGTGTTGCACAAAATCTCAAAATCTAGTAATTGAACTTTGTTTTACCCAAAAGACTTTTTACTCTTTAGATTTTACTCTACTTTGTCTGTGTGGGAATCTATAGCTCTAGAAAAGCTACTTTACAATTATAACCAGCGCTTTTTCAACATAGCTGCGAAATACTCTGCTTTACAGTATACATAGAGATAATTAAACAACATTTTTGACGGGAATTTTAACTTTTTTGTGATTTCAACAGAAGTGATTTTACGTTCAAATCTCTTACATTAGAAGCCATCGTTATATGACAATATATCATTAGCCTTGACAAAACTAGAAAAGGTTCATTCTAAGATACTTTAATAACATAATGCACTTAAAACCTTGAACGTTAAGTTTTAGCGCCCGGTTTTATCTGTGTATCCACTTTTTTCAATTTCCTCTCTCGATCTGAACTGTATTATAGACATTGCTTAACAAAAAGTATAAAAAGATTACAATCCAGTTAGTTGAAAAAGTGATAGTCGCAAGACTGAGTCCAGTTTGAATGAGGCTAGACTTGTATAAAACTGAAAAAAAAATTGGAAGGAAAAACGAACTAAAAAATATGCTTAAAATTGCCAACATTGACCCCCTGCCCGATACTAGAATTGAATCGTTTAGAAAATTTAACGGAAAAATTGACGGCAGTCTAATTTTTCCTGAATGCCAAAATGTGTTCTATTTTGGCCTGCATTTAATTAGATGCAAAAAGGTCTCTAAGTTCGGCCTCTAAATTGTTTAAACGTAGTACTAAAATCAATCACCTGTACCCTCATACAGCACTTTAGTAACTTAATTCACGAGGAAAATTGACGACATGAGTCAAAAACATAATATTTTTGTCCAAAAATACTCAAAGGAACTTTCATAACTTAATGCACCAATCGTTTTAATTTTATTTCTTAGTGTTGGGGATTTAATATTTTGTGTGCTTTTCCATTTGTCCTTCTGGCATGAAACGTATTCGCTTAATTTTATTTTCATTTCAGATAAAACAGAGAGTGAGGTAAGCCAGAAGTCAAAAGTGAAAGTGGTGACTTTTGTAAAAGAATGTATAACAAAAAATATTAAACATGGTAAAGCAATATAACCAGACAAGTTTGAATCAAAAGACAAAATTAAAAAAACTAATGAAAAAACAAATCAATACTAGACAAAATATTCAGGTCAAAAACTAAATAAGACGATTTGAAAAGAGTTTTTTTCTGAAGCCAATGAAAAAGAGACTTTAAACTTAGTTTGAGAAGAAGTTAGCAGTTCACTCAAAGGAGCGTTCATATTTTAATGAAACAAGTTTTTAACCATTATGTCTTAGTGTCCCGTCTTTATTGGTTTTTCTGTTGTTTGATGTCGCCTCCTAACATAAAAAATTGTTGAGAAATTGTGCCGAATACAACTTCTGTCATTTAGTTGAAACGAAGAGTGAGATGAGTCAGAGCGCAAATGGTGAAATGGTGAAAATGGCGATGAATTTAAAACAAAAAATGGCATTTAAAAACTGTCAGGACAAATATTGAAATAAAATCTAAAAAAATTGATGCATTTAAGCAACAGAATTTTTTTCCAGCAATATCTAATTTCTAAGGTCAAAAAAGCACATAAAACTAAACGCATAAAATTAGATAAATAAAATAGATAATATAATATAAATATTGAATTAAAAAAAATTAACTGAAAAATTTGTTCTTTTAGAACTAGAGTTTTAAAAAAACTAATGCAAACAGAACTCTAATAGGTGCAAAAAGAACATATAGAACAACGAATTAAAGCAAAATTCAAAAATTCAATAAAACATTTTGAGAACAGTTGTAATCTAAGTCACTAAAAAGGATATCAAGTGAAGACTCTATCCCTCACATTTACCAAAATTATGCAGCATTAAAGCTCCAATGAAAATTGTTATTCTTGAGATCAAGCCACAACATTATGAGAAAATCAGCGAAAATAGGTTTCAAAAATCCGCTTTCTTTGATACAATTGTTTGTCAACTTCACTTAAACAACCACTATTATTTCTAGTCAATAGTTTGATTCCTGTAAGTTGATATTACAAAGTAATATAAAGACCAGCAATCTACTCTCCATAATGAACGAGAACAATGATTTCAATCTTGCACCTGGAATCAAATGAATGCAAATTTCAGTCTTGAACAAATGCTGATAAGAGCAGATTGCTGTGTGGCATCAGCCCCAAAATGACATATTTTTGCAGCTAAGTTGTTGAAATAGCCTAAAAGCAGAAAAGTCCGATAGTAGGATGATTATTAGTGGAAATGGTGTAATGGATTAAGTTACAACGAGGTCAATAACTGCCGCACTATTGGCTTGTGTGTAAAGTTTCAATACAACGATGGATCAATTAGCTGATTTAATCAGAAGTAACTGAAACAGTTAAAGCTTTTTTATATTATTCCTCATTTTTCTACTTCTAAAAATGTCCTTTGAGTACGCAGTCTTTCCAGATAAAGCCGTAAACTTAAAAAAAACTATGAAATTAAGATGTGCTAATGTGTTAAAAGAGCGTACCTGTTTGTATAACACTGTCTATAGAGCAGTTGTCATTTGCTGAAACAAAGACATGGATTTATAATCAATTATATTTAATTTAGGCAAATATTTTTCGACACCCTAGTCACCCAGGAATAGTTATCTTGCAAGATTCGTACTAATTCTCACTAAGTTAACTTGAAAATTCCTGTATCCTGAGTACGAATCCTATAGGATCTTTTAAGTTTTTTAAAATAGAACCTACAAGATAATTATGACTATTGCAAGAACTTGAAAGATAAGTATTCTCAGTACTCTTGATGAAGTTACAAGAAATTGTAAGATTTTCTCCCTATAGTACGAAACTTGCAAGTTCTTGTAAGATAACATTTCCTCGGATTAACTTTGTACGATTTCACATCCCCTAATACGCTTCTTATTAAAACTTACAAGATTAAGCAAGTATTGGTTCTCATTAGTGCGAAACTCAAATTACGATAAAGATAAGGTAAACCTTAACTTTACAACGGTTTATCAATTTTTTTCCATCTTCATACAAAATTAGTTAATTTTGAGTACTGCTGATTACAGGAATAATTATCTTGCCAGTTCTTGTAAAATCATACAAGAAAACTATTCATTTAGATGGCGATAGTTATCGCGCAAGATGCGAATTAAATCTTGCAATTTCTTGCAAGATCATAAAAGATAACTATCTAGTACAACAGAAGGGATTAGATATCTTGCAAGATTCGTACTAAATCGTACTAAAATTGGACCACTTAGTATGAATTAGTACGAATCTCGCATGATAACTATTCTGCAATGTCTTGGGCAACAAGTGAAAGCTTTGTTCCTCAATAATCTCAAGTAGTTTGTAATTCCCAAAATCAACGTTTAAACCTTGTCAATAATTGATACTGAGTTGATAATCAATGCGTATATCTTCGCATTGGACAAATGATGTATCAGTTACAGAACAGGGTAAAATTATCGGACTGATTTTAGAAAAAATAAACTTTCAATGCAAAGAATATGCTGGTTGAACAACAATTATTAAGGAAAAATTGTTTTCGAATTTTTGCTT
Source organism: Convolutriloba macropyga (assembly GCF_964194025.1). NCBI lineage: Eukaryota > Metazoa > Xenacoelomorpha > Acoela > Convolutidae > Convolutriloba > Convolutriloba macropyga. Next base: position 14,288 of record NW_027449289.1, read on the forward strand.
AAGCTCTTGAATAAATTGTAAACGACTTTGTATGTTGCCTTACATAGATATCTGTTTCTATCCAAACATTACGTTTAGTTGCTTTACGTAAGAATATTTAAGAAGCAAGACGCAGCCTACTGATAAGAAAAACTTGTGGGATAAAAATTTGGATTTCAGATGAGCCAGTCAAGAAAAAAGATGGAAAAATCCGACAATTTCAGCATAGAAAAAAATATCATGAAAGAATAGCGTGGAATTATATCTTTTTTAATGTCTTATCACTAGTTCTGTTCATTCGTTTCTAGTTCAAGCACAATTAAAAGTCAACAATAGCAAGTTTGAAAGATTTTCATGAAACTATAACGCTAAAAATTAAATAACAATGGGAAAACTTGCTTTCGAAAATGGTGATTGTCAGTGTTTGTTTTCACATTAAGGGAGAAAAATTGTCACTGTTAACCTCAAGTCTCATGAAAATTCCCCAATAGCATTTTTCGTCGGAAGGTACCGCAATTCTTTTAATACCAATTCCAAAAAACCCTTTTGTGGTTTGTCTTAAAAAGCTTAAGTATTTCTCTAGAAAGATCAAAATATTCCCCTTTTCCTGTTTGAAAATGCATTTCTTTAAAACCTTCAACGAGTTTGACTTTTCAAGATGATTTCTGGGTAAACAATCTCAAAAACGTCAAGTAGTTCATACTAAAACGCTCAACCCAAATTTTCAGAAAAAAAATTGATATTTGCTTTGAGTGCAATTTGATCAAAAAGATATATTTGGAAATAACTGCAGCTCTTACGAATTAAATTGCTAAACCATAGCACGTCTTGCTAAACTCAGTGCCTCGGGATGTCAAAAATTGATAAAGTTGATAAATAAGTTAAACTTAAGTCACTGAAGAAAAATTGCAATTCCGTGCTTTTTTAAGAAACTCAGAAAATACAATTCTTCCGGAGAAAAATTGAAATTCCGTACTTTTTTTTACGAAACTCAGAAATTGTTAATCTTCTGTATTTGATAATTTCTGCACAACTGATAATTTTTGCACAACTTAGGTTGGCTAAAAAGTATGCACTTTTAATCCATATTTGTTGTCAAGCATAGAAAACTGAGAAGGCTCTGACTTCAGTTACGTGCCTTAAATTCATAGAGTTTGGTGTCCAATGGCTTTGAGTATTTGGTTATCTGTGTTTGGTCAGAGAAAACTTCAAGCGTATATTGCAAGTAAACAACTGAAGCATTGAAGCATTTGAAGCATTTATCAAATGAATTTCTGTTTGATTGAAGCTTCCTCATTTGACACTAGATTATCGTATTTTAGTATTCAATTCGACCTTGAGGATTAACCAAGCCATTTTGGTTGTCGAATTAGCTATTTCTGAGCAAGATTGCTTCCGCAATTACAATGGTTTGGCTAAAAATCAAACTCGTTTGAATTCTAAGATATGAAGCAAATTTGATTTGAAATTTTTAATCCAAACACTCGTCACCCGTTAAAAACCAATCTGGCTCAAAACAAATTTGAAATGAAAAGAACCGTATTCGAGAAATGGCAAAAAAAGAACAGAGGTGGAAATGATATGTGCGCGAGGTCATACGGTTGTAACAAAACATGGATATTTTCTGATTGTGCCCCCAGCTTAGTGGGCGCTTATTATCTGCAGCCACTGGAATCAAGTGCTTTATTTTTATATAATGATAAAATGTTATCTGGCTCCTGCTCTGTAACTGGAAGGCACATACGGAAAAGATTCCAACAACACAGCAGCGAAACTCCTAAACAATAATCAGAAAAAAAATTAAGCCCTGACTATATGAAGGAGACAAATTATCCGAAGAAACATTTAAAGACACTGATACTAAACAAAGCAAAAAGCCGTGTATTAAAAGAAGAGGAGGACAAAATAACCTTTTTGAAGCGTAACGGCTGTTTTCCTGTTCTTTTAGAAAATCTGTTTTGTCAAAGAGATTTTTTTTGAAATAACATATGACTTTACATATTGGGTCCATTGACAGTATAAACCAGCTGAATGAAGCCAATCGTAAACAATAAGTATTCAATGCAAAGTATATGATCGTTAAAAAACTTTTTAGGGAAAAATGTTTCCAAATGTTTGCGTAGGAGCTTCAAATACGTGTAAACGACATTGTTTGTTGCATTATAGATATCTGTATCTATCCAGAAAATAAGTTTCGTTGCATTACCTAAATATACTTAAGATGCAAGACGTCGCGTACTGATTAGTAAATCTTATGGGATAAAAGTTTGGATTTCAGATCAGCCAGTCTAGAAAAATATGGAAAAATCCGACAATTTCAGCATAGACAGAAAAATATCATGAAAGAATAGCGTGGAATCATATCTTTTTTATTGTCTTATGACTAGTTTTTCTCATTCGTTTCTCGTTCAAGCACAATTAAAAGTCAACAATAGCAAGTTTGGAAGATTTTCATGAAACTATAACGCTAAAAATCAAATAACGATGGTTAAACTTGCTTTCGAAAAATGGTGATTGTCAATGTTTGTTTTCACATTAAGGGACAAAAATTATCACCGTTAACCTCAAGTCTCACAAAAATTCCCCGTAAGCATTTTTCGTCTGAAGGTACCCCCAATTCTTTTAATACGAATTCCAAAAATCCTTTTGTGGTTTGTCTTAAAAAGCTTAATTATTTCGCTAGTAAGATTATAGAAAATTTCGCTAGTATGATCAAATTATTCCCCTTTCCCTTTTTGAAAATGCTTTTCTTGAAAAGCTTCAACGGGTCTGACTTTTCAAAATGATTTCTTGGGAAAAAATCTTAAAAACGTCAAGTAGTTCATACGAAAACGCACAATCCAAAATTTCAGAAAAAAATTGATATTTGCTTTGAGTGCAATTTGATCAAAAAGATAAATTTGGAAATAACTGCAACTCTTACGAATTGAATTGCTGAGCCAAAGCACTTCTTGCTAAACTCAGTGTCTCTGGATTTTTAAATAAAAAATTATAATCTGCTGGGATATCAAAAATTGATAAAATTGATAAATGAGTTAAACTTAAGGCACCGAAGAAAAATTGCAATTCCGTGCTTTTTTAAGAAACTCAGAATTGCAATTCCATGCTTTTTCTTGAAACTCAGAAATTGTAAATCTTCTGTATTTGATAATTTCTGCACAGCTGATAATTTCTGCACAACTTCGGTTGGCTAAAATGTATGCACTTTTAATCCATATTTGTTGTCAAGCGTAGAAAACTGAGAAGGCTTTAACTTCAGTTACGTCCCTAAATTCATAGAGTTTGGTGTTCAATGGCTTTGAGTTTTTGGTTATCTGTGTTTGGTCAAAGAAAACTTCAAGCGTAGTTTGCAAGTAAACAACTGAAGCATTGAAGCAATTGAAGCATTTATCAAATGATATTCTGTTTGATTGCTTCCTCATTTGACACTAGATTATCGTATTTTAGTATTCAATTTGACCTTGAGGTTTAACCAAGCCATTTTGGTTGTCAAATCAGCTATTTCTGATCAGATTGCTTCCGCAATTACAATGGTTTGGCTAAAAATCAAACTCGTTTGAATTCTAAGATATAAAGCAAATTTGGTTTGAAATTTTTAATCCAAACATTCGTCACCCGTTAAAAACCAATCTGGCTCAAAAAAAAAATTTGAAATGAAAAGAACCGTATTTGAGAAATGGCAAAAATAAATGAACAGAGGTTGAAATGATATGTGCGCGAGGTCATACGGTTGTAACAAAACATGGATATTTTCTGATTGTGCCCCCAGCTTAGTGGGCGCTTATTATTTGCAGCCACTGGAAACAAGTGCCTTATTTTTATATAATGATAAAATATTAGATGGCTCCTGCTCTGTAACTGGAAGGCACATACGGAAAAGATTCCAATAACACAGCAGCGAAAGTCCTAAGCAATAATCAGAAAAAAAATTAAGCCCTGACTATATGAAGGAGACAAATTATCCGAAGAAACATTTAAAGACACTGATACTAAACAAAGCAAAAAGCCGTGTATTAAAAGAAGAGGAGGACAAAATAACCTTTTTGAAGCGTAACCGCTGTTTTCCTGTTCTTTTAGAAAATCTGTTTTGTCAAAAAGATTTTTTTGAAATAACATATGACTTTACATATTGGGTCCATAGACAGTATAAACCAGCTGAATGAAGCCAATAAACACCAATCGTAAACAATAAGTATTCAATGCAAAGTATATGCTCGTTGGAAAAACTATTTAGGGAAAAATGTTTCCAAATTTTTGCGTAGGAGCTTCAAATACTTGTAAACTACATTGTTTGTTGCATTATAGATATCTGTATCTATCCAGAAAATAAGTTTCGTTGCATTACCTAAATATACTTAAGATGCAAGACGTTTTGTACTGATTAGTAAATCTTATGGGATAAAAGATTGGCTTTCAGATGAGCCAGTCTAAAAAAAAATAAAAAAAATCAGAAAAATTCAGCATAGACAGAGAAACTAACATTACAGAATACCCTGGGATTATATATTTTTCTTTTTTGATACAGGTTCTGCAGATTCGTTTCTTGTTCATTAATAGCGTGTTTGAAAGATTTTCATGAAGAATCAACGCTAAAAATTGAATAACGATGGGAAAACTTGCTTTCGAAAATTGTTGATTGTCAATGCTTTCACATTAAAGGTGAAAAACTGTCACTGTTCACCTTGAGTCTCAAAAAATTTACCAAATAGCATCTTTTGTCGGAAAGGAACGCAAATTTTTTAATACCCATTCCAAAAATTCCATTTGAGGTTTGTGTTAAAAAGCGTAAATTGAAAACTTTGCTAGTTCATACGAAAACGCACAATCCAAAATTTCAGAAAAAATTGATTTCCGCTTTGAATGCAATTTGACCAAAAGGATATATTTGGAAATCACTGCAACTCTTACGATTTCAATTGTCAAACCATAGCATTTCTTACTAAAGTCACTGCCTCTAAATTTTTAAACAAAAAACAATTATCTGCTGCGATATCAAAAACTCCTAAATACACTGCCCCTAAATTTTTTAAACAAAAAATAACTATCTGCTGCAATATCAAAAATTGATATAATTGATATATGAGTTAAATTTAAGGCATGAAAGAAGAAATGTAATTCCGTACTTTTTAAGGAACTCAGAAATTAATCAAATTTTTTCAGATAAATAATTTGGTTTCTTTTAATTAATTTTATTCTTTTATAAACCTGCTAGCGTTGGTGTTTCCATTTCAGCCTAAAATTTTCGACAAAAACTGTAATTTTCCTGTAATTTCTGCACAATATTTGCTTGGCTAAAAAGTATGCACATTTATTCCATATTTGTTGTCAAGCATAGAAGTCTGACAATGCTTAAACTTCAGTTACGCCCTCTAAATTCATAGAGTTGGGTGTTTAATGGCTTTGAGTTTTTGGTTATCTGTGTTTGGTCAGAGAAAACTTCAAGCTTAGAGTGCAAGTAAAAAACTGAAGCATTGAAGCATTTGAAGCATTTATCCAAAAAATGTCAATTTGATTGTAGCTTCCTCATTTGGCATTAGATTATCGTATTTGAGTATTCAATTCGACCTTGATGTTTAACCAAGCCATTTTGGTTGTCAAATCAGCTATTTGTGACCAAGATTGCTTCCGCAATTACAATGGTTTGGCTAAAAATCAAACACGTTTGAATTCTAAGATTTGAAGCAAAGTTGGTTTGAAATTTTTATTTGGTCAGAGAAAATTTCGAGCGTAGATTGCAAGTAAACAGCTGCAGCATTGAAGAATTTGAAGAATTTATCCAAAAAATGTCAATTTGATTGTAGCTTCCTCATTTGGCATTAGATTATAGTAGAATCAATTCGAATTTGAGGTTTAGAGAAGCCATTTGGCCGTGGTATCAGCCATTTGTGTTCAAGGTTAGAAATGATTGCTTCTGCAAATGGATTGGCTAAAATTCAAACTCGATCGCATTCGAAAATATGAGAATTTAAGGTAAACATGGATTGATTTTTTGAGTCCAAAGTTTCGTCACTCGTTAGAGATACAATCTGGCTCAAAAAATGGAATGAAAAAAAAAACCACATATGAAAAAAAGCACAACTAAATCAACAGAGTTTGAAATGATGTGTCCGTAAGCTCATACGGTCGTGATAAAAACTGGGTCTTTTCTGTTTGTGCCCCCCGCTTAGTGGGCGCATATTTTTAGGCAACCCCTAGAAGCACGTGCCATATTTTGATATAATGATTTAATAATTAATGACACGTGCTCTGTAACTGGGAGGCGCATAACGTACCGGTAGGGGGCACAAATGGAAAAGATCCTACAATCATAGCAGCAAAACTCCTAAGCATTAATAAGAAAAAATGATTAAAATCAAGACCTGACTATATGAAGGAGACAAACTATCCGAAGTACCATTTAAAAATACTAATTCTAAACAGAGCAAAAAGCCTAATATTTAAAAGAATGAGGAGGAAGAAAATGACTTCCTGAAGAGCAATGGCTGTTTTCCTATTCTTTTAGAAAAATTTTGTCAAAGAGATTGTTTTTTGAAATAACATATGACTTTACTTAAAGGTCCATAGACAGTATAAACTTTGAGGCTTTTTGCAAACAAGTTTTTTCGAGGTCCACGGAAATGCCACCTTGGAGCCGAAACCACTATTTCATTCAAAATTGCCTAATTAAAAACATATCTATTCGGCTTGTGTCTACCAGTACATTATTCATAGTCACGCCACGTACAGAGCACGTATCATTACGTTGCAATTTGTTGCTTGAAAAAATATGGCACATGCGTCTGCAGGCTGGAAAAGTTAGGATACAAACCACATTCAATACAAAAAAATTTGCCACTAAATCAAAATTTCTACCGATAATGTGAAAAGCAAACGTGGCCAAATGATTCCCTGAAACCAGATGCCGTTGACCACCTCGACACTCATCGGGATTACAACAGAAAAATTGACACTCTTTTTTAACGTGTCAAATGTTTTTTTTTAAAAAAATCTTATAGGTAAAACATAAAACAACGTTCAAATCAGCTTCTAAGCTAAAAAATATTAAGCCTAATAATCAGGCCAGCTAGCAATCTTTCTAAAGAGCTTTTAAAACCTGATGCACTGCAATTTAATGACCAGACAGGCTTATCCCGAGGCTTTTGATTTGCTACCTTCACCTTGACTGCAATCACTGTATTGCAAATGTTATGGAGTGAATCTAATGAATATATAATCCGTCCAGTAGAAACAGTGGATGTGAAAAGAAAAGAAAGAAAAAATATCGTGACGTTTAATACAACAAAATTCGTCTAAAGGTAAATTGAACTAAAAATCATAGCAGGAAATATCTTGATTTACAATATAAAGACTAGAATGCAAGTGATACCTGGCTATCCATCCGAGAAACAACTTCCGATGTTCATAAAATCGTAAAACCTAAATAGAAGACCAATAAAATTAAATAAAACAGTATTTGTTCCTCGTTTTGTAAAGAATCAGTAGTATCAGCAAGTTCAACAACAACAGATTAACTAGCGCTCAAAAAACATAGACCAGCTTTGGAGAAAAACAGTCAAGACAAAATGCTCTAATAAGAAAATTAGACAATTGAAATCTTCTTCGCTATAGTGGCGTGAGTGTTAGCAAAAGCAGCATCAGCAAATAAAACAAATGACCATTAGAAAGCATATAGAGTCAATGAGACCTGACGGTTATGATAGCGAGGAATAGACAAAAGAAAGCAAACAAGGCAAAATTAAAACAAATTTCATTTAATTTTTCGTGAAAACAAGTAGTGTCGAATTCATTAAAGCTGCTGGTTCTAAACTCAAACCAAAAAACAAGCTCTATTATGCTTCATAATGAGACATCAGCCAATGACATCTGTGAAACAGAGTTAAAGTGCGATATTCCCAAACAAAAGGGCAGTAATTCAGTAGCTATCAACAGGAACACCAAAATCAATTTAATTAAGTCTCAAAAGAAAGACGACTAAAACAGCTCCGTTAATAGTCAATTTTTTGTTAGAAACACGACGAAATCTGTGATTTTAGAGCTTATGATGGAGGGCAACAAACCAAATAAATTTACGTGCACAAAATTCATTTTACATTAAGCAGTTTTCAATATGCCATATAAGAAGTCCAGTAACACCTGAAATCGTAGTAAAAAAATTTGAAAAAACCACAAAAAAAGGCGGATTAGTTTTAGCATTGAAAAAACTAGCTGAGCCGAAAAAAGGTACTATTTCAAATTATACCCTCTTAAAAACTGAAAAAATCAGAAAGAGCAAAAAAATTGACAAAACTAAAATTTTTTTTTAATATTGACCAAAACAAGCTGTATCAAGGTCATGAAAGTCAACAACAACAACCACTTTAAACTTTGTATCATTATAAAACTAACAAGACGGTCAAATGATGGTTCTAGGTGACAAAATAATGGAAGCATCAACGTCAACAAGCACGGGCCGAACTATTAAAAATTACTCAATTTTTCTACAAATGGATAGCGTAAGTTTGAAGACAGTTAGTTGCTAATTAAGACTGAAAAATTTGTAAAGTAAACAGTTTTTTTCGCTCAATATACTACTACTCTTGAAAGAACAAATTTACTACTACACAAATGAATTTCGCCTTCACATGAAAAAATAGAAAAAAACACAAGCTAAAACCTACAATGAGATTTGATTGCACCTCGTTAATTGATAAAAAGAGGTTTTTCAGTAATGACATTAAGAAGGAGAAACAGAAGAAAAGAAACAACGGGTACCTCTTAAGACTCACTAACACTGACATATCATAGTGGCAATGCATGATATCCGTCAGTTTTTTTAAAGCCCGGTAAAGATCCAATAAAACCAATGTAGGCTAAATTAACCTGTCCTTGATGAGCTTTAGCAACATGACATGAAAAACTCTGAAGGTTTTGGACAACACCAAAAATACATGGTCATTTGATGAAAAGACATGAAATTAAATTCATAACGGTTGCCAGCTATCAAATAAGACCCTAACGAAACAATTGCCAGAAAGCCGATAAGCCATCAGCAGTTGTTGACAACACTAACAGGTCATTAAAAAGATCCTTGATTTCGGGCAAATCAAAAAAATTCTATTACAATTTATAAAACAAAGAGTGTTTCAGTCAAAATAAGGATTACTTGGCAAATGAAAGTAATAAACAGGTTCACTAAGGCATCAATAGAAAGTCAAATAGATTTCTCATTGTTCAGAATAAGGGTTCAAGAAACTAAAGAAACTACAACACATCAAAACTCAAAAACTGACTAATGATTTCTGAAAACGCATAGTTTCAGCAAGACATCAAATAAACTGGTCCTGAGAAACACCGAACAGCGCCACTAACTCCTTATTAGAAAGACACTTATTAGAACTCCTTATTAGAAAACTTTTTTAATGAATATGATTGAAACGAACTAGAGAAGATCAGCATAAAACTCACAAATTTTATCAATACTTTTGAGATCAACGTGTGTTAAACATTTTAAAAACATGTGAGGGCCTGAAACAAAAGCAAACACACACAAATAGAGCACCCGTGTAACATAACTTAAATTGAAATAAATTAAAATAGAATTCAATTTTCCGGGCGTAAAAACACTTCATCGGCAATAACAACCTAAATTAAAGCCATGAAAACTGTTTGTCGGCCTCACACAAAAGCAAACATAGCTGGCAGATTGCTAGAAAATAGCCGCAATAGTTTTGTTGATCTGCAGTCTGAAAAAAAAACAGAATAAAAGACAGACCAAAACAATAGTCTTTTCATTGAATTATGAGATGTTATATTTGGATTGAAGATCTGTTTAAGTTGTTGCTGCCTCTATCAGCTGATCTTAAATAACCTTCATTTAGAGTGACACATTCAATTGACCTTATCTTAAAAAAGTCAATTTCAAAGTGAGGAAGTCATTTTTTAGAGTGAGGTAAGTCACGTGTGACCAAAAATTTAATCAAGCAAATGAACAAGAAAACTCGCTCCATTAAGAGCAAAAAATGGTATCACGCACGCGTTTCAGTTGAAATTGCATGAAAGAATGAACAAAAAGTTGTTGTGACGTCATATGGTCGAGAAAAAATATTGACAGCGAAATAAGAAAACATAGCAGGACAAGTCCTGACGTACAATTCAAAAAATTTTCTTTGACTAAACAAAAAATAGACCTAGAACGGACTATGAGTGAATTGGGAAAACCATTTCCAAAAAATCAGATAAAAATTGAAAAAAAAACAAGAAAATTAATGTCAGAACGCCGCATGTGAACAAAAAACCACAAGCGAGAGATAGAAATTTGGTTCAAACAAAAAAAACTAGGCCTAAAATTAACTATGGATGGGTTGTCAAAACCATTTAGAAAAATATTCGATCAAAAAAATTGAAAAAACAGTAAAAATTAAAGTGACATTGCCGCATGTGAAAAAAACACCACTAGCGAGAAAGCCATCTTTTGTTCAGGCACCGTTTTCTCACTCTACTTTAAAATTAGAGCGAAAAAATGTCCCGCCGCAAAACCATTCGCATTTTTGCTCCATTTCTTGTTTCGTTGTTTCGGTGTAACCCAAATCACTACTCCAATTTGACTTCAAGAATGATGAAAATGTGTGAACAGATCTTAAAAAAAGACAGTGGCAAACAACATAAGAACAGAAGTCATTACAATTAAATAAAATCAGAAATTGCGCCAATTCGCGTCAAAAACGCTCACAGAAAATAAAAATCTGCTCGAACGGCAAAACCTCAACCAGCTTTGAAAGCCTTGAAAGATCTAAAAAAGAACTCAAATAGAACAAAACTGATCAGAAGTAATCATTCTTTATTTGTAAAAATAGCAGGACAAGCCGGAAAAAAACCAATATAGATAATTGAAAAACAAAAAATCCGATTATCAAAAATTCAAATGCCTAGGTTTCGGTAATCAGCAAATGAACTTACAAAAAATAAAAAAAACAGAATAGCAAAACAATTAAAAGAAATATGTTTTTCCATTCTATGACGTCAAGGTCATTTGAAAAATGACTATTTACTGAAATATTGAGGAGCATCAAATTATTCAGCTATAAAAGCACATAATTTTCATTACCAAAATTACTAATAACGAGATCGAAAAATTTTACTGTTCAACATATACTAAAAAAATTATACTGGAAATGACGAGAAACAAATGTTTGTAAGCATAAGGACTAAAAGCTCAAAACTAAAAAACTAAACGTACTATGTTTTGTTGCAAGAGAAATGACCAGATGACAAAGTGAACAACAAATTCAAGTTAAACAATACGTTGGTTTTTTAACAGTATCGAAGTTTTAAGAACAATTAATCAAAACTGAACAGTTTATTTGTGCTTGATCGTGTCTTATTAGCAAAACAGTGGGCCTTGCTGTTAATGAAACTAAAAATTAAATGCCAAGACGACAAAAAGGACAACGAAACGTGAAAAAAAACTCGAGAACTCGAAAATTTACTAAAAAGACATCATCAGGATTTGAAAACCCATTAACTGTCAACAGCAAACAGTAGATAAGTTTTAATAAAATGAATAAGAAAAACAATTGAAACCTTCAACAGATCAAATAATTGTCAAAGAATCAAAAAATCATAAAAGCTGGCGAATTGCAAAAGTGATCTGAACTTTTTGAATAGTTTTTAATATGCCACAAAAAAGTTTAGTAACACCTATAATCGTTGAAAAACTAAAAAATACGGGTGAAGTAGTTTTAACAATAAAAAATTATGGGTTGAAATGAGTAACTGCTTTGTCAAACTGAAAAAACAAATAATAACGTTAAAAACAAGCAGTGTGGAATTAATGAAAGTCAACACCAGCGAACACTTTAAACTTTGTATCATTATAGAACTAATAAGACGATCAATTACATGTTCTAGGCAAAAAAATAATGAAATCATCAACAAACACGGGCTAAACTAAAAAACATACCTTTTTGTAAAAAGGATAGCGTAAATTTGAGAATAATTAGATGCCTATTGAACTCTGATAATTTTGTACAGTAAACAATACTTTTTATCATTTTTCTACTCTGCAACTAAAGTTACAACTAAACAAATTGATTTTGCATTCACATAGAAAAACAGAAAAAAACTGTCTGGACATCTTATGAGAAAAACAGCTAACCAGTATATTTCAAATCCTTGGGTTGTAAAAAGGAGAACGCCTACATAATAGCTCTTAAGAAACTGATGGCGGCTATCAAAAAATAAAAGTTGAAACCTACAATGAGATTTGATTGCACCTTGTTATTTGATATAAAGAGGTTTTCCAGTAATAACATTAAGATGGAGAAACAGAAGAAAAAGAAGAATGGGTACCTCTTAAAACTCAACAACACTGACGTATCATAGTTGGAATTCCAGGAAGTTCATGGGTTTTATATATGCCCGGTAAAGATACAATAAGCCCTCAAATAGCTGGTCATTGATGAGCTTAAGCAACATGGAATCAAAAAGTCCAAAGGATTTGGGCAACAACCAAAATTACCAATTATTTTGACAACACCAAGAGGACATGAAAGCTATAGTTTATATAACAAATAGTGTCTAAGTCAAAATAAGTATTATTTATCAAGTGAAAACAATAAACAGGTTCAATAAGGCATCAATAGAAAGCCAAACAGATTTCGGATCTATTCTGTTTCAGTCCCCCCAATTTAGTGAGCATGAATCTTTTATGATCTCAGGCGCAGGTGCCATTTTCTTTCAAAGTAACGTGCTATATAACAACATATAATTTGCAACTGGGGGTCATAAAAACACTGGGGGCCGAAACAAAATAGATCCTAGATTTCTCCTTGTAGAAGAAGGGTTCAAGAAACTAAAATAACCACAACACATCAAAACTCAAAAATTGACCACTGATTTATGAAAACACAGAGTGCCAATGACATCAAATAAACTATTCCTGAGAAACAAGAAACATTGCAACTAAATCCTAATTATATAGACAAGAAATCTTTATTAATGCCACTGAAAAAAACTAGAAAAGATCAGCAGAAAACTCACAACTTTTTGTCAATACTTTTGAAAACAACGTGTGTTATACATAACAAAAACTATTTGAGGGCCTCCAGCAAAAGCAAATTTACACAAATAGAGCACTCGTGTAACATAACTAAAATTGAAATAAATCATAAAAGAAACCATGTTTCCCGGCGTAAAAGGCCTTCATCTTCGATGAAAACTTGTGTTAAAGCCAAAGAAAACTGTTTGTCGAACTCAAACAAAAGCAAATACACACAAAAAGTGCTCCCGTGTAACATAACTACGAAAATAAATTTGAGGTAAATCAAAATAGAAGTTTTTTTGTAAAGTATAAAAATGACCGGGCATAATTGAAACATCCTTTGTGGTTAAACGCCTTATACTTCTTAAAAAATATATTTAGTGTTGCGTAAAGTAATTTATCTTAACTTTTTGTTGCAAACTGAGAAAGATAAAAGAATTTTTTAACTGCCACTTGTTATATCACAAGAGATAAAATTCAGAGGTAAGTTCACCTAAATATTTAAAATGAAAAGACAAAATGTCTTCCAATTACATCATAGTTTCAGAGAAAAGAATTTGCAACTGCTATACAAATGAGCTGGTTTGAAACAGCTGTGTTTACAAAATTGTCTGTTTTATAATCTGGATTGAATGAGGTTGGAGATTGGATGATTTTTGCGAAGCAAGTTATTCTTTTTACAAAAATTTGCTAGGTTTTGTACATTTTTCGTTAATGCACCGACTACGGATACTTACCTGATATGCTGACTGTATACGGTGTCATTTCTTTTGTAGGTTGAATGCTGACTGCTGTGGTGCTTATCGGAGATTTTGTTGTTATCTCCTGAACAGGATAGTAGCACGTGTTGAGAATATGGTCCATGTAATTACCGCAACGCAAATTTTTTGGGACGTCTGAACAGTTTACGTCTTTGATCGGGGATAAAATTTCGGCGCAGCACTCGAGGAATTGGATTTCGCTTCGGCCACTGAATCCCATAGCTGTGTTCTCGCATTGACAAAATGACTTTCCGTCATCTGAAACAGAGAACATATTCCAGACTCCAATAGAGTTCCTTTGATAAAATTGATGCCGACAAAATTGGACTTTGATTAGACCGTCCCATGTAAAGCTGATTTCTGTTCTTTTTCGTAGCTCAGTCTGTTTTCAATAGAGCCCTTTTTATCGGAACAATTCAAACCAATTTAGCGTCTTTGCCTCTGATATAATATAAATTTCAAGTAATCATTTTTTGGATTATTCTGTTCTGTTTCAGCCCCCAGTGTCTTTTATGACCCCCAGCTACAAATTATATGTTGTTATACAGCACGTCACTATGTAAGAAAAAACACGTGCGCCTGGGGGCCTTTAAAGATTTATGCTCACTAAGTGGGGGGGGGGGGCAAAATAGGTCCCATCTTTTCTATTATTATAAAAAAGCTTTGGAAATGAGATATGGCTGCTATCAAAGTGACCAAACTAGTTTATTATCAAATATTGAGTAAAATTTATTTAGACGTCGTTGCTGAATTGTCTTGACTTTCTAGACCACGTTACTGTGGTCGGGGAAGGAAATTTTGCTTGGAATCTTTGATCATGTACTTATGAGATATTACTCCTAGCTCTGTGAAAAGATTGAAAATGTTCTGAGTTTATGTCGCCATGTGACGTGGGTTTTGTAAAAAGGTGTAAATCCTGTTTCTTTCTTTATTAATGTTGTAATTTTTCATTTCAAACCTGTATCTATCAAACCTTACAAAATCTATCTACTTATAATTTTTCTCGATATTGTTATTTAGCAACCATCACTGGAAAACTTTTAATTGATCATTGGAAGTCGAGTAACCTCAATAGCCACGATAGCAACCATTATGTCGTCAAATGTACAACTTGGTCGAGTAAATTTACGCAATTTTTAAGAAATATCCACACTCATGTTTTATGATTAGGCTTATAACCGTGTGTAGATAACACAGTAGGAGAAAATAGTTCAAATTTGCTCACAAGTGTATATACCCGTCACAATTATAATTATGCACTTGGCCTAAATTTTGGAAATCGAGGATAATTTTTTACTTAAGTAATAAATTGATATAAAAATAAAAATAATTTTATAGACAGACGTTTAGTTCCTGAACATTGCTTTTGTTAAATCCTTTTTTTTCGTTGTTTTGTGACTCAAGTCCACGTCTCTACGTCAAAACTACTCAATATACAAGCTCAAGTCAAAATGTGCATGACTGTGACAAAAAAACGATACATATGTCAACTTGAAGACAAAAATTTCCTAAAAAAGTGTGTTTGGCGACGTAATGGCACCATTTTAACGCACGACTCAAAACCTCCAAGAAAGTTTACACTTCTTATAACTTAGAAAACGTTTTACTTTAAAAAAAACCAGTTTCCAATCAATCAGAACTATTATTTATCATTATATCATTTACTAGTACAAATATTGATTGCATAATATTTTGATTATTTGGATGTGTGCAATTGGTGAAGTGTTTCAAAAGTTCCGTAAAACAACATCCAAGAGACGTCCGGTGAAGTACTTAAAAATCAAAGCGCCATCGACTGATGCGAAAATTGACTGTCAGATGACTAAAAAAACAAAAGCGGAATTTTACAGGTTCTTACATTATATACCCATTGCCAAGTTTATACGATGATTAGGATGTTTTAATTCCGTTGTTGGGTATGGCGAGAAAAACTCAATTTTGCTTCGAATGCAGTTAACAAGTTCTTAATATTTTTTCTTTTTTTTCAAATAATTTTATATTTTTCTACTAAAATTGTTCTCTCACCTTTGCTTATTTTGTGGCGCTCATTTGGACAATTTGTGTATGGATTTGACTCATCTGGCAGCAGAACTGAAAGCAAAAAAGTGGTCATTCTGTTAATGGAATGCTGATTAATGTTTTTATGTAAGATATTTACTGATTGTTGTGGTCGTCAACGGCGTTCCAGTTGATGCTTCGTTATCTGATGTAGAAATGACTACCGTACTACTTTGCTTATTTGTTATGTCGCACACATTTTTGAGTTCTTTTGTCAAACTTGTATCTCCTTTTATGTTTTTCACGCAAACTCCACACGCCCTTTTTTCATTTTCGCTTAAATCAGAACAGTTCAAATGAGTGCCGTTAGTTGCTTTGCAAAATATTGAACATTTTGAGGTGTCGTTTAAAGAATCAAGAACATCTCTCATTTCATCAGTTAAAATCACTTGGTTCAATTTTTCTAGTCTAGTTAGGTTGACTCTGGGAGAAAGCGTATGCTGTTGAATGTTCCATATGTCCAGGTGCAATGTTAAGTTAAACATTACCGTGCCACTATTGTACAAATCGTGGAAGAAGAATTTGGGTAGAGTCAGGCAGTAAGTGTTGTAAATCAATAATTTTCGCAGTTTCATAGATTTCGACAAAAAACTTTCTGGCGCCAATTCTTCCCCGTTGATAGAAATAACGTTGCGGATAGTCAAAATTTTCACAGGGGAACCAGAGAAATTTGATAAGTCAAAGAACCTTCCTTCGAGGGTTAAATATTTCACAATAAAACCTGACCAGTGACAATTTTTGAAGATAGCCGGACCACTGTAAAAATCATGAAAAGTTTTGCTAAAATTGGAGAAAGTAACGTAGTTTGAAGAGAAAACATAATTGTGAAATGTTGAAACTGCGTACTGTTTAAAAATTGTATTCTTAACAATCGCAACTCTCAATTCAGGATCTGCCACACCAATAATTAGCTGAGGATTGTTTTCAAACTTTAGCTTAGATATTGAATTCCACTTTATCAGAGAACGATTGAAGTCAACAATTTCCTTAATTTCATTATCAGTTATAGTGAGACCAATTCGCGTGAAGTTCTTTTTGTGGTGATTATACATAGCCGCAATGGCTATCCTTTCAACATTGATGTTTGAGATCAAAAATATTCCATTTCCAGCTGTCTGACATTCATCAACACTTATTACGTCCGGTGTTTCTGTAGTTGAGCAATTACAAGTAGCACTGGGACCACATATATTTCCTTGTTTCTTCCTTGAAAGGAACATTTTCTCCATTCTGTTTATGTAGCTGCTGGATGGAGAACGAAAATTTTCGTTACTGATTAAAATTATCTCTGAAAAAATAAATATTAAACAATTAAAAGAATTAAATAAACATAAACATTTAGGTTTGTAAAATTTACGCCCACATAAAAAGTTCAACCGGAAGTCGGTGTGATAGTGGTGGGGGGGGGGGGTAAGTAAAAAGAGTTCAAAAAGGAAATAATGGGCATAAGTGGTAGGTGTATGCAATCAACCTAAAACTTCCCTTTAAGGTACAGTTGCCTGTGTGTTGGTGGTGATTGTGGTGCTGCGGTTGTGGTGACGATTATAGTTATTGCAGTGGTGGAAGTATTTACGGTGGTGATATCTGTGGAGGTGTAGTGGCGACGGTGCGATGGTAGTGTTGGTGATGGTGTCTGTGTTGATGGTGGGTGAGGTGAAGTTGATGCTAGTGGTGTGGTCTTCTGGACCACCACCACCTTCCAAGAATTTTCGGAATTCTTGGAAGGTGGCGGTGGTCCAGTCCGGCTGATGGCGATTGTGGTGGTGGGTTTGCCCGGGCCGAGGTGTCAACGCTAAAAAAAGCAAAATTATGTAAGATTGGCGTTGAATGCCTTGAATTTATTTAAGATATACGCTTGAGCGTAGATCTTACATAAGTTCAACGCATTCAACGCCTATCTTACATAATTTTGCGTAGAATTTAGGCGTAGATCTTACATATTTAGCGTTGAATTTTAGCGTAGACCTTACATATTTAGCGTTGAATTTTTGTAGATCTTACATAAATTCAACGCATTCAACGCCAATCTTACATATTTTGCGTCGAAATTTGGCGTAGATCTTACATATTTAGCGTTGAATTTTAGCGTAGATCTTACATATTTAGCGTTGAATTTAGCGTAGACCGTACATAAATTCAACGCATTCAACGCCAATCTCACATAATTTTGTGTTGAATTTTGGCGTAGATCTTACATATTTAGCGTTGAATTTTAGCGTGGATCTTACATATTTAGCGTTGAATTTAGCGTAGATCTTACATAAATTCAACGCTTTCAACACCAATCTTACATATTTTGCGTAGAATTGTGGCGTAGATCTTACAAATTTAAGTTGAATCTTTGAATTCCATTTCAGACCACTTTATGATTTCAAAAGTTTTTCAAGTTTTTTTTCAAAAAGTCAATTTTTTCACTGTTTCGACCCCTATACTTCACAGGTGAGAAAAGCAAAGTCAGCAAAAAAAAACCACTTTTTAGTGCTCTTTTATAGTGCAAAATCCATTCGAGACCATTTTACGATTTCAAAACTTTTTCAAGTTTTTTTCGAAAAATTAATTTTTTACGGTTTCGACCCCTATACTGCACAATTGAGAAAAATGAAGTCAGCAAAAAATAACCATTTGCTCTCTTACGGTGCAAAAACCATTTCAGACCATTTTAGGAATTCAAATTTTTTTTCAAAAACTTAAAAAATTTTTAAAATTTTCCCAGTACTTCTAAAATGATAAATGCGTTGAATACGCTGAAATTATGTAAGATCTCGGCTAAATTCAACGAAAAATATGTAAGATCTAGGCTAAATTCAACGAAATATATGCAAGTTCTACGCTAATTTCAATGCAAAATATGTAAGGTCTACGCTAAATTCAACGCAAAATATGTAAGATCTACGCTTTATAAGGATTGCGGCTCTTAAGTAAACCAAGGTACTGTGGCGCAATGGTAGAAGAAGCGACAAGTAAACAGGAGGTCAGTGGTTCGAGTACCATACCCAGAGTTCTACTCGTTGATTTTTTGTAAGATCAACGCTAAATTCAACGCAAAAATATAAAAGATCTACGCTAAATTCAACGCAAAATATGTAAGATCAGCGGCAACTAGCGTTGACAAGTTGGAAAATTCACCGCCATTTCTTACATAATTTTGCGCTTGGTCTTAAAATTCAACGCATTCAACGCAAAATTATGTAAGAAAATTGCGGTGAGTTTTCCGACTTGTCAACGCTAGGTGCCGCTGATCTTACATAATTTTGGCCTAATTCCTCGGCCCGGGTGGTGGAGGTGGCCGTGGAGTTGGATGTGCTAGTGATGGCATTGACGCTGGTCGTGTTGTGAGGGTGATGATGGTGGTTTTGTTGATGTTGGCGGGGCGCGGTGGTTGCGGCGGCGGTGTTGGTGGTTGTGGGGATGGTGTTGGTGCTAGTAGTTGTGGTGGTGGTGGCGGTGGCGGTGGGACTGATAGTGCTGCGATGTGATGTGCTTAAGGTGGGACTGATAGTGCTGTCGTTGTGATGTGCTTAAGGTGGCATTGGCGAGGTTGTGTGGTTGTTTTTGGGTTGTGGTGGTAATGGAGATGGTTGAGGTTTTCTGGTGGTATTGGTATTTTTGGTGTACTGGGAAAGGTGGCCGTGTTTTTGTGTGATTGTGGCGTGGTGTTGTTGTTGCTCTTATTGTTGGTGGTGGAAGAGATGATGACAGTGATAGTGGCGTGGTTGTGGAGGCGGTGTGGTGGTTTTGGTATGGAGTTGGCAGGTTTGCTGGGGTTTGGTGGTACTGGTTTTGATTTGATGGTGTCAGTGGTATTGTAATTAGAAGTGCTGCTGGTGGTGTGGTGGTTGTGTGGTGGTGAAAGTGGGGGCGTATGAGGTCGCGGCGGTATTGGGGTTGATGGAAGATGTTTGCTGTCTCAGTGGTGGTGATGGTGATGGCGGTGATGGTCTTGCTAGTTGTGATGGTGGTGATTGTAGTTTTGGTTTTAATGAGAGAAATATATTAATGGTTTTGTCTTGGTGTGTTGTCGTTTTTGTTGTTGTTGTTGTTCATGTTGTTTTGTTGTTGTTGTTTTTGTTGTTGTTGATGATGTTTTATTCGTCGTTGTTGTTGTTTGTTGTTGTTGTTGTTGTTGTTGTTGTTGTGTTGGTTGTTGTTGTTGTTGTTTTTAATGTTGTTGATGATGTTTTATTCGTCGTTGTTGTTGTTTTTTGTTGTTGTTGTTGTTGTTTTTGTTGTTGTTGTTGTTGTTGTTGCTGTTATTGTTTTTGCTGTTGTTGTTGTTGTTGTTGTTGTTGTTGTTGTTGTTGTTCATGTTGTTTTGTTGTTGTTGTTTTTGTTGTTGTTGATGATGTTTTATTCGTCGTTGTTGTTGTTTTTGTTGTTGTTTATGATGTTTCATTCGTCGTTGTTGTTGTTTTTGGTTGTTGTTGTTGTTGTTGTGTTGGTTGTTGTTGTTGTTTTTAATGTTGTTGATGATGTTTTATTCGTCGTTGTTGTTGTTTGTTGTTGTTGTTGTTGTTGTTGTTCATGTTGTTTTGTTGTTGTTGTTGTTTTTGTTGTTGATGATGATGTTTTATTCGTCGTTGTTGTTGTTTTTTGTTGTTGTTGTTGTTGTTGTTGTTGTTGTGTTGGTTGTTGTTGTTGTTTTTAATGTTGTTGATGATGTTTTATTCGTCGTTGTTGTTGTTTTTTGTTGTTGTTGTTGTTGTTGTTGTTGTTGTTGTTGTTTTTGTTGTTGTTGTTGTTGCTGTTATTGTTTTTGCTGTTGCTGTTGTTGTTGTTGTTGTTCATGTTGTTTTGTTGTTGTTGTTTTTGTTGTTGTTGATGATGTTTTATTCGTCGTTGTTGTTGTTTTTGTTGTTGTTGATGATGTTTTATTCGTCGTTGTTGTTGTTTTTTGTTTTTGTTGTTGTTGTTGTTGTTGTGTTGGTTGTTGTTGTTGTTTTTAATGTTGTTGATGATGTTTTATTCGTCGTTGTTGTTGTTTTTTGTTGTTGTTGTTGTTGTTGTTGTTGTTGTTGTGTTGGTTGTTGTTGTTGTTGTTTTTAATGTTGTTGATGATGTTTTATTCGTCGTTGTTGTTGTTTTTTGTTGTTGCTGTTATTGTTTTTGCTGTTGTTGTTGTTTTTGTTGCTGCTGTTGTTGTTGTTGTTGCTTGTTGTTGTCGTTTTTGTTTTTGTGGTTGTTGTTGTTATTGTTGTTGTTGTTGTTGTTGTTGTTGTTGTTGTTGTTGTTGTTGTTGTTGTTGTTGTTGTTGTTGTTGTTGTTGTTGTTGTTGTTGTTGTTGTTGTTGTTGTCGTTGTTGTTGTTGCTGTTCATGTTGCTTTTATTGCTGTGGAGGAGAACGAGGAGGAGGAGAAGGCAGTGGCGGTGGTGTGGTGGTGGTGCTGCTGCTGATGGTGGTGGTGGTGGTGGGTGGGGGGGGGGGGGGGTACCGGAGTAAGGAGTAAGAAGACATTGAAGGAACAGATGGAACAGAGGGGGCAGGAGGAGAAGTTGGTGGAAGAGAAGGAGGTGGATATGGAGTAAGAGGAGAGGGACCAGGAGGCGGAGAATGATGGTGGCGATAATGTTACTGGAAGTGCTGCTGCGATGCGATGGCGTTGATAGCGTTGCTGCTGCGATGTTGGCTGTCGCAGTGGTGGTGATGGCGATGGCGCTGATGATCTTGCCAGTTGTGCTGGTGGCGATGGTGCTGGTCGTGATAGTTGTGTTTCTAATGAGAGAAAGCATGTTTATGGTTTTAATATGAGAGAGCTTGTTTAGTGTATTGGTTTTAGATGAGGAGGAGGAGGAGGAGGAGAAGGAGGAGGAGGAGGAGGAGGAGGAGAAGGAGGAGGAGGAGGAGGAGAAGGAGCAGGAGAAGGAGGAGGAAGATGAGGAAGATGAGGAGGAGGAAGAGGAGGAGGAGGAAGAGGAGGAGGAGGAGAAGGAGGAAGAGCACCCGGGTTGAATTTTCTTTAACCCCTCTGGACAAATTACCCCCTCACTCTTACACCATTTTACCCCCTTGGCAGCTCAAATATTACATCATTAAACCCCCTCTAAACAAATTATCCCCTCACTCTTACACCATTTTACCCCCCTTGGCAGCCCAACTCTTACATCTTTTTAACCCCTCTGGACAAATTACCCCCTTACTCTTAAACCATTTTACCCCCCTTGGCAGCCCGACTCTTACATCATTTTACCCCCTCTGGACAAATTACGCCCTCACTCTTACACCATTTTAACCCCCTGGGCAGCCCGACTCTTACATCATTTTACCCCCTCTGAACAAATTACCCCCTCACTCTTACACCACTTTTCCCCCCTTGGCAGCCCGACTCTTACCTCATTTTACCCGCTCTGGACAAATTACCCCTTCACTCTTACACCATTTTACCCCCCTGCGCAGCCCGACTCTTACATCATTTTTTCCCCTCTGAACAAATTACCCCCTCACTCTTACACCATTTTACCCACCTTGGCAGCTCAAATCTTAGCTCATGTTACCCCCTCTGGACAAATTAACCCCTCACTCTTACAACAGTTTACCCCCCTTGGCAGCCCAACTCTTACCTCATTTTACCCCCTCTGGAAAAATTACCCCCTCACTCTTACACCATTTAACCCCCCGGGCACTCCGACTTTTACATCATTTTACCCCTTCTGAACAAATTACCCCCTCACTCATACACCATTTTACCCCCTTGGCAGCTCAAATCTTAGCTCATGTTATCCCCTGTAAACAAATTACCCCCTCACTCTTACACCATTTTACCCCCTTGGCAGCTCAACTCTTACATCATTTTACCCTCTCTGGACAAATTACCCCCTTACTCTTACTCCAATTACCCCCCTTGGTAGCCCGACTTTTACATCATTAAACCCCCTCTTAACAAATTATTCCCTTCATTCCTACACCATTTTACGCCCCTTGGCAGCCCGACTTTTACCTCATTTTAACCCCTCTGAACAAATTATCCCCTCACTCCTACATCATTTAACCCCCCTTGGCAGCCCGACTCTTACATCCTTTTACCCCCTCTGAACAAATTACCCCCTCACTTTTACACCATTTTACCTCCCCCCCCCCCTTGGCAGCTCAAATCTTAACTCATTTTACCCCCTCTGAACAAATTACCCCCTCACTCCTACAACAGTTTACCCCCTGGCAGCCCAACTCTTACCTCATTTTACCCCATCTGGACAAGTTACCCCCTCACTCTTACAACAGTTTACCCCCCTTGGCAGCCCAACTCTTACCCCATTTTACCCCCTCTGGACAATTTACCCCCTCACTCTTGCACCATTTTACCCCCCTGGGCAGCCCGACTCTTACATCATTTTACCCCTTCTCAACAAATTACCCCCTCACTCTTACTCCATTTTACCCCCTTGGCAGCTAACATCTTAGCTCGTGTTATCCCCTTTAAATAAATTACCCCCTCACTCTTACACCATTTTACCCCCTTGGTAGCCCAACTCTTACATCATTTTACCCTCTCTGGACAAATTACCCCCTTACTCTTAATCCATTTTACCCCCCTTGGCAGCCCGACTTTTACATCATTAAACCCCCTCTGAACAAATTATTCCCTTCACTCCTACACCATTTTTTTCGCCCCTTGGCAGCCCGACTTTTACATCATTAAACCCCCTCTGAAAAAATTATCCCCTCACTCCTACACCATTTTACGCCCCTTGGCAGCCCGACTCTTACATCATTTTACCCCCTCTGAACAAATTACCCCCTCACTCTTACAACATTTTACCTCCCCCCCTTGGCAGCTCAAATCTTAACTCATGTTACCCCCTCTGAACAAATTACCCCCTCACTCCTACAACAGTTTACCCCCCTTGGCAGCCCAACTCTTACCTCATTTTACCCCCTCTGACAAATTACCCCCTCACTCTTACACCATTTTAACCCCTGGGCAGCCCGACTATTACATCATTTTACCCCTTCTGAACAAATTACCCCTCACTCTTACACCATTTTTCCCCCTTGGCAGCTCAAATTTTAGCTCATGTTATCCCCTGTAAACAAATTACCCCCTCACTCTACACCATTTTTACCCCCTTGGCAGCCCAACTCTTACATCATTTTACCCCCTCTGAACAAATTATCCCCTCACTCCTACACCATTTTACCCCCCTTGGCAGCCCGACTTTTACATCATTAAACCCCATCTGGACAAATTATTCCCTTCACTACTACACTATTTTACGCCCCTTGGCAGCCCGACTTTTACATCATTAAACCCCCTCTGAACAATTATTCCCTCACTCCTACACCATTTTACCCCCTTGGCAGCCCGACTCTTACATCATTTTACCCCCTCTGAACAAACTACCCCCTCACTCTTACACCATTTTACCTCCCCCCTTGGCAGCTCAAATCGTAACTCATGTTACTCCCTCTGAACAAATTACCCCCTCACTCCTACAACAGTTTACCCCCCTTGGCAGCCCAACTCTTACCTCATTTTACCACCTCTGGACAAATTACCCCCTCACTCCTACACCATTTTACCCCCCCCCCCCCCCGGGCACCCCGACTCTTACATCATTAAACCCCCTCTGAACAAATTATCCCCTCACTCCTACACCATTTTT
>NW_027449290.1:0-17120 GCF_964194025.1 Convolutriloba macropyga
GACAGAGGGAGACTACACTGGTTTCTGGGTCTAAGAATCAGACGAGAAGAGGGCAAAGTCACAGTCGACCAAGAACGCTACATAGAAACAATGCTTGAGCGCCTTCAAATGGATCAACGCAAACCCTCAAGAATTCCTGCTGATTTGAATTTGAAACTTCAGACAGCACAGAACGGAGACGAAGAAGTGGACCAGAGGATCTACAGAAGCTTGGTTGGATCACTTCTGTATCTGGCCAAACAGACGAGGCCAGACATCATGTTCACAGTCAACATTCTGTCCAGACACATGAATGCACCTACCAATCAACACTGGATGTGCGGAAAACGACTTCTGCGATATCTTCAAGGTTCAAAAGGTATAAAACTTACTTACACATAAGAGGCTAATTATGATTTAGTGAGGAAAAGTGATGCAGACTGGTCTGGAGACGTGAACGACAGAAAATCAACAACGGGCTATTACTTCAAGCTCAACGGACGTGGCGCAGCACTCAGCTGGGGTGTCAAGAAGCAGGCCACAGTTGCTCTTTCTTCATCAGAAGCAGAATATCAGGGCATGGCAGCAGCAGTTCAGGAAGCACTCTACCTGAAACAACTTCTAGAAGATTTTGGCATCCAACAGAAACGTCCAATAGCAATTGGAGAAGACAACCAAAGTTGTATCAGACTCTGCCAAAACCCAGTCATGCACAAAAGGAGCGAGCATATCGAAACAAAGTTTCACTTCATCCAAGGCGAAGGATGGGACTTTTTCAATTCATTACGTCCCTACAGACAAAATGGCAGCGGACATCTCCACAAAGTCCTTACCCGTTTCGAAAGTGGAAACATTCAGAGCAGTTTTGATGGGAACAGACTCTACGCAATCAGCTCAAGTATGAGTGGGGGTATTAGAATATCGATCAAACTATAGTCTTAAACTTAGTGAGAATTAGAAAGAAAGTTTGACTTACCAGATTATAAAGACAAGCAATATTACTTCGATCAAAGAAATTATATAAATGAATCGTCAAGAAATGGTGCTTAGAATCAATATTCGGTTCAAATTGGTGAATCTAGATAACTATTGTTAGAGTTAGATTAATTGATGCAAAATCTTCCCAGCATGTATTAAATGATGATGATATCCCCGGAAGTGTGAATGAATTCTTAGAAAAGTGCAAATGTATTCCATTTATTGTTCCTTCTGCGACTGATTTGCAGAAGCAAACCATATTGGGTAACCTTTGCGACCCCACTATAAATCACGGTGCTAAGATTAGTTTTGTATCTTGACTTTTTCACACTTATAATGGGTATATATACAGCTGATTTTTGAGTCCTTTTTCATCTCCAAATTCAAATTACCATCTTGATCTAATAATCAGATCTCTCCTGTAAATTTCTAAATTCTACTGTAAAATATCATTTTGTTATTCTCTCATTTTTGAGAAATTAATTCTTTTACTTAGTTAAAAACGCTTTTTATTGCGCTTGCGAAATTCCATAACCCAATATATATATATATATATATATATATATATATATATATATATGTGTGTGTGTGTGTGTGTGTGTGTGTCTGTATATATATATATATATATATATATATATATATATACATATATATATATATATATATATATATATATATATATATATATATATATATATATATGTATATATATATATATATCTTTATATATATATATATATATATATATATATATATATATATGTATATATATATATATATATATATATATATATATATATATATAGAAACACCAACGGAAAACCCAGCCAGACCCAGCCAACAGCTAAATTTGCTAATTGACGAAATGGAATCTAGCTTTCACGATCGTGTGAAAAATTTCAATTGAAATGTTACAAAAAAGGACAATGTATAATCAAAAGTGCATATCAAAATACTGTCTCGACAAAAAAATCATACACTCAGGTTGTTAGCAACATTTTGGCGAATGACTTTGTTCAAAGTCCATATGCGCCTGTTAACTAGACAACTAGCGAATCATTTGTGGTACCTCGATGAGACAATATTGTAACTGTGCAAAAATAACCCAACGCTGTCCCATTTCACAAACGCAGATTGACATCTACTGCTTGGTCTTCGAAAAAAAGAAAGCAGTTCCAATGTTTCTCAACAGGAAAAAATACCATTCCTGATGTTTAAGCCCGGTACCAGACCGCAAAAATGAAGCTGTCTAGAAAGCACGAAAACTACTTTTTACCTAGCTTTGATGCCGCGATGAAACTTTTTGTTTGGATTGTCTATTGGAACAGGCAGCCAAAAGTTTTAAATTCGGATGATGTTGAGCAACACGATGAAATAAAATGAGCAATTACTGAAGTCACAGTCTTCATTCAAATGAAATCGCTCTCGCATTACTGCCGCTGTCTTTCAAAAATGTTTCCTGAATATCTGTTGCAGGCTGTCAACTGCATTACACCTGATCAGACTTAAGCGTCATATTGAAGCTGATAAATGCATCTATCATAGCATGGCTCTTGTCCCCAGATTTTTTTATTCTCACATTTTGCTTTGCTTCCCTAACCGCCCTAAAATTAGAAAGGACTTCGACAATACTCAGTAGTGGTCTATTTTGACAGCAAATTATAGCCAGGTGCATTGTATAGGAATCTGGTTCACAAGCCGTTGTGTTGTTTTTTTTTCTGAAAAACTTTGTTCGGCCGTTAAAGTTGGCACCGAAAGCGCTGTACATTCCACCAAATTTAACTATAAGAAATTTTGTTACTTTAGAATTGCCAGTATAATTCAACTAATTCAAATAGAGTTCAGGCACGCCTTCACATGTATTGAGAGAAGCAGGATCTTGCGTGCTGCCTGCAATAACCTTTATGTCCCCTTTAGTTTCCTTTAAATGATTTTGATATTCTCGGCATAATTTTTCTTTTGATATTCTTCGAAAGGGTTTTCTTTTTGTAGCAAATCCGGAGTTCAACAATCCGATCCTCTTAACCATTTCTTTTATTCGTTTTGGCTCACCCAAAGAAAAAGGGAATCAGATTGATGAAAAGTTCAGTATCCAAAAAGCAATGATGAACGCTTGCTCGAAGAGTGTTTTTATTACAGAAGATGGTAATTATATGAGGCATACGTTAATTATTAAATATTGAGTCTGAATTTTGATTGTTTAATTAACACTATGTTGTGAGACAAAACCAAGATTTACGCTAATATGGTAGTATACTATGCGAAATTCTCAAATCAAATTTTGACATTTTTTATGCAAAAAGACTGAAACGAGAGGTTTAAGTACTCAGAACTTATTACATTGAATCCCAACTGAGACATTCCCGGGTCAAGGTTTAGTCTAAAAATGATGTAAGAGTTGCAGTGAATGGCTGTGGAAAAGAAAACTTTCACCGCAAAGGTCCCGCATCTTTTAGCGGTTAATTTGGTCAAAGCGGTGAGTTGTTGTAAGATCTTCGGTTTATGGTGGTGATTTTTTTAAGATCTGCAGTTTATAGCTCAAAAAATCTTTCTGCACACTGTCCATGGGAATTCTTTCAAAAAAACTGCATTCGTACATAGCTTTGAGACTCTCACCTCCTGTATGTCAACGGTTTTTGATTTTATAGCGCCATCTGCCACCTACTCCAATGATATTACTTTTGATTTTATATCACATTCCTTAAACTTTGTGAAAAACCTATGCATCGAAATTTTTGTGGGATTCGCGGTAAATTTTTGTATGACCAGCCATTTTTAGAGTTAATTTTTTTATCGCTTAAACGATGCAAAAATATATTTCATCACTACCAACAGGAAGCGGCGAAAATAAAAACTCTACCGCTAAAATACCAAAAATCTTACTAGGATTAACAGCAAAGTAAATTTATCGTATTCTTAACGATGAACTGACGTGACCTGTGTTGTTGTTAGTGATGAAATGGTTTCTGACCACTTTCATTGATAAAAAAAATCTCACTATTTTTCTAGGTGAAGCTACACCGAAAACTCTGGATGTTTTAGACGTCCCATGCATAGGGATCTCTGACTATAAATGTGAATCGCTTTCAATAATTGCTTAGTCGCATTGGAAAACGCTTTTTTAAAGGAAGACAAAAAGGAGGTTTTGCTTAAAACTTTGTGAACACCAAACTTCTTTCCTGTGCTGGCTACACAAAAACACTTAACTTAAAAATTATGTACTTATGAATTCAAACAACAGCAACTAGCAAAAACAAAAAACAAAACTTTATTTCAAGTTCTATCTCATTTGACGCAAAAACAGTTACGAAATACATTTGCATCAATTAAATGTGTTGCTTAACTAAATTTTTAAAATAAATTAAGTCTTTCATCTGTTTGCTGTTTGCCCCAAAAGTTTATTTACAAAATGGTAATTTAATAGTAGTAAACCGAAACCAAAAACACAAAGTCAAATTTAAAAATGATATTTATTACCAATACTGCAAGTATGTGTGCATTTCAGTTATTTTGCCGTATTGGTGATTTTTGTTTCGCCGGATTCAACGTTTTCATCTCAAAGCTTACTTAGTTTTGTTAAAAAGACGATTCCAGAGAAAATTGTGCTAACTTAGGGGTGATACTCTGTACGGTTTGCTCTTCTTGGCTCTGAATTTGTTTCCACCACTCTCAACAGCTTCAACGCTATTCTAACATCATGTTTTGCAATATTTTCCTGGGTGAAAATATTTGGTAAATTTAGCCGTGAATTTTTGTAAAGTTTTGCAATTCTTTCATATTTTCATCCGCATTCACTGAAATTATTACCATTATTGATGATTTTTCGCGTTGACGCCTCGACACGGTTTGATGAAACAAACATTGTATTCAGTTCTTACGTGTCACGATTTGATTTAACAGTACAGCTGTTACTGGATACTTTAGATTTTTTCTGATAATATTGACCTCTGAACTTTTTGAGATTCTGAATCAGGGAATTAGATTAGTAATAATTGTGGTCTACACATGACAGAAGGCGAACATTATCGTCCACAGGAACTACAGGACGGCGTTCACAGGGCTACTGTGTAATGGTAGTGGGAAGTTTCAAATTATACTCTCGTGTTGATTCACAAAAATTATTAAGGGGAATTCTATTGCTTAGGTGCGGGTAATCTATGGCTTGATCGCTCATACAAACTGCGAAAATACATGTACCCTTATGCGTTCAATTTGCTCACTATCCGTTGTTTTCAGACACGTTCAGGGATCACACTAAACATCCCCGAGATTGAGGTAATCCTAATGTTAACTATCAATTTTGTTGGTTTCAAAGATTCCTTAAGCGTTGAAGATTTTCAGCATGCAACATCGCTATTGAGCCATCTTGAGCCATCTTTTTTTAAATAATGTAAATTTTTTGCAATAGATGGTTCCCGATTTAACGAAATTGCCACTCAAGACAATTTGTTTTAATTAAAAAAGTTTTTTTTTAAAAAGAAAAATAAAGAAAACAGTTTTAGATTTTCAAACAAAACCTTTAACTATTTTTTTTCAATCTTTTTACAAAACATATGGCACTGTTCAATAAAATGGAATTCAGTATCTTGTGATTTAATGCAATCAAGCTTAGAAACAATGGAAACAGTGACGTTACAGGAAAGTCTAAAAAGCTAAAAATGAAGAACTCTGCTTAAAACGACGCAGCGGAAGTTTCACTATTTGGCAGAACTGTTCAGTTCTCGTGTTCTTTTCCCAGAAAAAAGGATCGCCTTGGGAATAGTGCATTGACAATTTTCAGATGCAGCTGGATATATTGTCCCGAATATGCCCAGACTTTGGCCTCTGATCAGACTTTTGTGCGACCATTGTTCAGACTATCGTACGACTGTCGTCCGGACTGTGTCAGACTTCGGTCTCTGATAAGACTTTAGTTTGATGATTGTCCAGACTATGTCCAGACATTGGAATTTGGTCTCTGATCAGACCCTAGTGCGACCATTGTCCAGACCATCGTGCGATCGTAATACTTTCCAGACCCTGTAATTTGGGGCGCACTATGACCCAGTGTGTGACCGAAATGGTCTGATCAGAGGTGGTGTGAGTCTGGGACCTTTACTTTGGCGTACAGAAGAATTCTTCGTGTTCTATCTCTGCTTTCGATGTTTTTGTGGACTGATAAACTTTCAACTTGTTCAAAAATTTTCCACAGCTCTTTTCAGCGAAATCAAATGTGAATTGGAATAAAACAGCGTTGTTTATCTGATTTTTATTTTTAACAAGGGGTCTCGTTAATGTGCGTTTGCAAATGCTCTGACCCGAGCTTATCATCGTTTCTGACTTAATTGTCAACCAAATGAAGAGATAACAAAAATAGATGTTTGAGTTTAAAAAAATTGTTACAAAACCTAACTACTAATTGAATTACATAATGCCATGCCTTATTACAGCGGTCACAGGATCTGCTATTGAAAGGGACTATGCGAAAAAAAAACAAAAAAATAAGAAAAAAAAAACAAAAATTTAAACGGCAGAAACCCAGTATCTAAATTTAAAAGCTCCTAGTAACAACGTCGAAAGACAATCAGATAAAACCTTAACTACACAAATTTAGGTTTCCCTAACTATGCAGCAGAGGGATGTTTTTCTTAATGAGACTAGATAAAAATTCGACCACGTGAAGAAAAAATGGGGTAAAAATTAAAAATCACTCAACATTTTTTAAACCAAATAATTCATTAGCTTTCTTAAAAGACACAAGTCTGAAAAATCATTAGCTTTTAACGAAATAATTCTTGATAAATTTTAAAAAAGTCATTATGAAACCAATGGAACTTGTCTTTGGTTAGACTAAGCCATAGGAATGGACAAAAGAAGCAGAAAATCTCAACAAATTACGAACAATTTGCTAAAACACAAAATATTGAAGCCATCAGAATTATTAGCTATTATCTGAAATTTAGGTATTTTTGTTTCAGTTTTTATTTATACTATTTCAACTAAAATTATACTGAAAGAATAAATAATCTCACTTGGGCCACATTTGAAAATCATTGGGATCACTTAATACCTCAATGTGCTAAAAGAAAAGAAAAAGAAACACAAATACATCACTCACAAAATTTTTTTCATGGAAACGCATCTTGTCCACCAAAAAAACACCAGTTACGACATAACATAAGTAGACTTGTTATTTTTTGAAACTCAAGGAGTTAGATGGGACCTCTCAATGACGAGATTAAGTTACAAATTGACGAAAAAAAAAACAAAAACTGAAAGTTTTAAAAACCCTTAAAAACGTATAATATCATAAATTTTAAGTCTATTCGCTTTAAACTGACTGCATCAGGTAATATCTTCCATTTTCGCTTTAAACTGACTGCATCAGGTAATATCTTCCATTTATTAAACAAATACAAATTTATGAGACCGGTCTGCATTTTACGGCTACCCAAAGAATTAAAAAGGCAAAAAGAGTAATTTCAAAAAAATTAAGCGAGAAAAGTCTCATAGCTTTTAGAGAATGAACTTTTGAGGAAAAACTTTTCTATGTTGAATTATTGCAACAACAATGGGGTTGTTCTAATTATTACAAGATGACATGAAAAACAAATATATTAGAAAACCACTAGTATCACAGCCATTAAAATCAATAACTTTTAATGGAATTAAATAAACACTCAAAGTTCTTCCTCAATGGGAAGACAATGATATTAATCATTGATAGGTCCGTCATCGATAAGTCATCAAAATAAATCTTATGGCAATGAAAAGACATTCAGACCACGGAATATTTGAAAAAAGTCCACGGTATCAATATCATAAAATTCAGTAGCTTTCAACTGAAGCCATTAAATACGCTAAATTATGCCTAGATGTAACCACAAAGGTGTTTGTCACTCAAAAATTATCAATAAGACATTAAAATATCTCATTAACTATGAAAACAACAACAAATACAAGCAAAATCATAAAATTTAGTGCAAAATTGCGAGAAGAAAGTGTCGAAGCCATTTAAACCTTAAGCTTTTCTCTGAAAACTTTTTATGCGATCAACTGAACGTCAATAAATTAGCTCAGTTCTGCCACGATTTGAATACTAGGATGTTTTTCATGCATAGGTAACCAATAATACATCACAATACGTCTCATGATTATGAAAAAAAAACGACAAACACAGGCAGAAACTTAAAATTCTCGTAGAGAAGTGCGAGAAGAAAATTTCGAATCATTTTAAACCAGAAGTTTTCCAAAAAAAAAATTAGCTATTATCCATTTCACTTCTCATCAAAACCTATGGGAGCCATTAAAAACAGGATATCAGTATAAGATTTCCAAAGGAACCAATAATACGAAGTATTCAAAAATTAAAAAAAAATTGAAATCTTGTGGTGTTGAAGTCATATTACCAATAGTTAGAAGAGAAAACCTCCAACTGTGTAATATTATGTAGAAGTAGAAGTTATGAGATTAGTTCTGTCATTGCTGAGACTGACTTACATATCACGAAAATTGGCTTAAGATTGATTTATGTTAAAAAAAGTCAAAAAAAAAAAACAAAATGCATTTAAAGTCTTAACAGCAATTAAAAACAATAGCTTTCAACGGAAGTCAATAAATACGTTCAACAAAGCCACGATGTACGCACAAGTATCTAAGAGTTCGTCTTGTAAAACTTTTCAATAAGACATCACAATAAGTCTTATGACTGTGAAAAACAAAAAACAAAAATCAGCCAAAAACAAAAAAAATCTGTTGAAAAGGGGGAGAAGAAATTGTTCGAGCCATTAAAACAAAAGTTTATTCTCTGAAAAATGTATCTATGATTCATTGAATGGTTTTGCGAAAACAATGTGAGCCATCAATGTAAGGTTAAGTTGACAAGATCAAAAGGAACCACTAATACGAAATGTCCAAAATTTTTTTTAAAAAGTTGAAATCTTGTAGCATTGAAGTCATATAATCAATAGTTAGAAGATAAAACCATTAACAAGATTGATTAAGGTTGCGGTAGGAAGGAGGGCATTACTGGGACTGATTTACGGTTCACAAAAATAAGTTTATGATTAGGTAATATTAAAATAAAGGTTTGAAAAGTTATTTTCAGAGTCTCAACAGCCATTACCTGTCCACTCAAAGCACTAGATAAGTTCAATTAATGCTCTTTAGAAAAAAACTGCACTTTTAGTCAACAAGTTAACGCCATAGAATACCAAAAATTTATATCAACTCCAAAAGAAAATCCAAGTTTCATTTAAAATTACGAAAACCGTGATAATTCAAAAAAAAACATGAGCGATTCCTTGGAAACAAATTTTTTGTTCATTGGGTTTCATTTGACTGTAAATGACGTTGGTCATTAACGGAACCTCAATATGGAAAGTGACTAATTTCCAAGTGACCTGAAAAAAAAAACAAAAACCTGGCAAAAACTTTTAAAAAAAGAGTTCTCAAATAGAACTCGAATTTTTTTAATAGTAAACTTACCTATGATACCAAAAACTAGTCTTTTCATTGCCTTTCAGCGATTAGAATTAAGAAATTATTTTTTTTGTGGCGTGAAATATAATTTTGAATTTAAATTTTCATAGAAAAAAATGTTAATTCAACAAAAATTACGGTAAAACGGAACAAAAGTGAACCGAATATCCCGTGTTCACATGAAAGTTTAAACCTCTATAACTCCTCAAAAAACTATAATCAAATTTTTTTTCAAATTCGAACTCTACGCTGGATGAGCTATTTATTGATATCACTCACATTTCTCTACGAAGAATATATCGATCGGCTAAAATTGTCTGTACAAGAAAATCCATTTGAGTATATTTGATTGATTGATTGATTTAAATTCAGATGGGAGATGATACAGAGCATTTTATACAGAATATTAAGTTTGATAAAATTACCACCTTGGACACAATACGAGTCGAATGACTCTACAAGAACTGCCCAGAGAAAAAACGCGCAATACCTAAAAAAAAACAAATCGAAAACATCTTTATTATCCAAATAATATGCCCTAAGTTTAGTTCGAGTCAGAAAACTCTGTTCTTTAGATACTTGTTTGGGTAATCGACTTTCTTTAGCAAGGTAGTTGAACATTTTTATTTCTGAAAATCTCAAGGTTTTCTTCTGAGTCTGTGTTTTAAATTTTGGTAAAGGGATGAGTGACTTAATGGATGCCCGCGTGTTCGGCCTGTTACTGTCAACATCAAGAAAATTCAAAAGAGAAACTTTTGCAATTTCATCCCGGATCTCTTTTACAAGAGCGTCAAAATATAAGTCAAAAACTGACAGCACGTTGTAACGCTTGAAAAGATAGCATACATGGTCTCCTCTCTTTTTGAAAAAGGTAGCCTTTAAAATGCGTTTTTGAAGACAGAAAATCAAACTGAGTTTTGTGTTTTTTGCGGAACCGTAAGCTAAAATGCCGTACGATATCATTGGTTTGGCATAACTATTATACATTTGTAATAGAAAAGTTTTCGTAAAAAAGTTTCTTGCTCGGAACAGCATTCCGTTGAATTTTGCTAATTTTTGCCAACATATTCAATGTGTAGATCAAAATTGAGATGCTTATATATGAACACTCCTAGATATTTGAATGAATTTACTTCTTCAAGCACTTCGTCTAATAGCAGATTTTTTGATTTTTGTATAGTCCGGCCAAAACCAACAATTTTACAATCCTTACTATTAATGACAAGTTTGTATCTTGAGGACCAATTTTCAATCTATTTTAAGTCATTATTGAGATTTCCCACAATTTCCAAATTATTGCTTGACGTTAAAATTGTTGTGTCGTCTTCAAAAAGTGCTATTTTTGAATTATCTTGAACAATTTGAGGCAGATCATTGATAAACAAAAGAAACAGCAACGGGCCCAAAATTGATCCCTGTGGGACACCTACATTAATTTCCATTTTTTTCGACTGTTTTAATCCGTGGACTGCAAATTGTTTTCTATCTGACAAGAATGAAGCAATGAGTTTACTCATTTTTCCTCGAAAGCCTAGATTTTGTAGTTTTTTTTATCAGAAGTGAATGATCAATTGTGTCAAATGCCTTTTGAAAGTCAATGAAGCCAGCGAAACCCATTTTTTGTGAGTCAATAACATTTCGCATCAGTTCTGTAACTGAGGCGATAGCGTGTGTGCATGAGCGTTTTGGCCGGAAACCGAACTGTTCGTTTGAGAGAAGTTGATGTTTTTCGAGGAATTCAACCATCCTTGTATTCAAGACTTTTTCAAACACTTTGCTTAGGGATGACAATAGACTAATTGTTCGATAGTTTGAAGGGTTTTCAAAACTTCCATTTTTAGGTAGAGGAAATACCTTAGCTGTTTTAAAACAAACCGGAAAAAACCCTTCTTGAATGCTCCTGTTTATCAGCTTAGCCACATGATAGCTAACTACAGAAACTACAAGTTTTAAAAGTTTATTACTAACTCCATCATGACCCGCTGTGCTTTTGTTTTCCAATGAACCTATTATGTTCAATATTTCGATAGTGTTGACGGGAAATAAGAAAAAAGTTTTGTCTTGACTTAGTAAACCTGGCTCACTGTCTACATTGTGAAAATTTGCGTTACTCACTTTCTTCCCTACGTTGATAAAAAAGTGATTAAATTCTTCCACATCAATGTCTTTTACTGATTTATTCCTTTGCCCTAGGAATTCTTTGAACACTTTAAATTTTCGTGCTGGACTACCTGATAAAGTCAGTTTTTGATCATAGTATTGTTTGCGAGCATTTCGCACTTCATTCGTTACTAAATTACGTAATTGCTTGAACCGGACTTCATTTTTACTATTTGGGTGAGATATGAGTGTATCATGTGCACGATCTCTCTTGCTAATGAGATTCTTTAACCTGTTTGTCATCCAACTGTTTTTGAAGATTTTCTTCTTCGTAATGTGATATTTATCATCAAAAATTTGTAGAATGATTGAACTTAGTTCACACCATTAACTTTCAAGATCATAATTATTCATCTTGTTTAATCTATGTTGGAGAATGAAGAGGAAATTCAAACAATTTTGTTCATTCTCAAAAAATTTAAAATCACGGCTGTAATAAAATTCATTAGATTGAGAGCTAGAGACTGAAAAATCAAATTCATAAATTAGAACGTAATGATCGCTGAAAGACCATATCAGGGTTGATACTTCTTTCGATTGTTTTGACAAAATATGATCGAAACATTTGCTCGTGAACTTATTTACTCTTGTAGGTTCTGAGTTTTGCATTTCATAATTAAATGAATTGATCAAGTTTTGGTACTGTTGATAATATGCATCACAGATATCAATATTAAAGTCACCACAAATAATAGTTTCCTCTTTCATCGCGTTTATATTGAACAATAAACTTTCAAAAGTCTCAAGGAAATTGTGAATTTTTTCAGAGGGAGGCCTGTATAGAACACAGAAATTTATTCGCTTTTTTCCGCTCTCTATGTATAGGAGTAGATGTTCCAGATTTTCTTCAAAAAAGAAATTAGATATTATCTTACAATCATCTCAAACAAAAAAGCCAACGCCTCCTCCTTTTTTGTCGTTTCTATTTTTTACTATCAATGGTTGATACCCTGTTATGAAATATATATCTATGGGATCGTTATCAGTGAGCCAGGTTTCGCATACAGCTATTACAGCTGGTTTGGTTTTGAGGGTTTCTAGTTGACAGCACAGTTGATCATGATGGGATCTTAGTGATTGCACGTTTATAAACAAAAGCGCTTTCGAGTGTTTATCCATTTCCAAGTAATAGATGATTGTCCAATTACTTGATATTAAAATTGTTACGAAAACACGAAGTCGAAAAGGAAGTGCACACTGCGCCTGTTTTTTAAGCCGCGTTATTTAAAGTTTGGACAATCATCTATTGGGTGAAATATTGTTGTCATTAAGTTTTTTTCCAGCTGGTGTTGCTCCCATATGATAAATTTCGTCAAAATTATCAATTTCAATTACATCGCCAGGTCGTTTGTTTCGTCGCTGATTTGACAATTGGTTAGTATTCCAGTTGTTGGCTTGGTTGCGTTGATTAGGAGATATTTTCTTTATTGCCCGTGATTCAAGATCTTCAACTGCTTTAACACTATCAACAGGTTGTGTTACACGCCCATTCTCAGTTTTTGTAAACAGTTTTACCCTACAGTTGTAGGTCCTGGTGACCGAATCCAGCTCGTTAGCGCGCTTTTGAATAGCCAAATCATGTTTGGGGAGACGTTCTTTCATATATACGGGTTTACCATTTAGTGGGTTCCTAAAATTTGCGAGCATTTGTCGACGATTGTATAATTCAATAATAGCGTTGTAGTAAATAAACTTGACAATTACCGCAGGGGGGGTGTTACCTTTCCAATTACCCAAGGGATGACAGGCTTTGATTGCGTCCGTAGACATCGAATAATTCAAGCATTTGTTAAAGAAAAATAGAATTTGATCCGTTATGTTGGCGTTACCAGGTTGCAAAGGGGGGTTATTTATAGTAATTGTGTCTTTGGAACTATACCGCTCCAATTGAAACACTCTGGATTCCAGTTCGGTAACTTGGTTAGTCGGAGAAACTATTTGGTCGTCTTTTTCAATAAGTTTTTTATGGAAATAAGTAAGAATGTTTCGCATTTTTTCGTCAGTAATTGAACAAATTTCAGATTCGAACGCGAATTTGGCCATGATTTTTACGTAAGCCGTGCAATAATTTCAATTCAGTTCATGAATTAGTAAGCGACTGTTTTCGAACGTTGCTCTTTTGTAAATATTAACTAAAATATTAACACAATTGGGGTAGGAACAATTATATAAAATTTGAATTCAGACAGCTTAGCTTAAACTGCTGCTGTCCTGCTAAATTCTTCTCATTTTCAACAGCTTCATTTGATATATTTTTTATCGATGCTGGTTAATGGCTGTGTTTTTCTCTCAAATAAAAACTCAACAAAATGGACACGAAGATAAATATAGAGTTAAAATTTTGAGTACAAATTCCTCTCTGTGTGATAATATTACAGAACTTTTCTCATTTTTTCTTCGCTGTATAAAAGAGTCAGAAAAAATAACTATACTGAAATTGAATCTACGTCATACAGATAGACGTATATGAAATCAGTTTTGACAAATGGTTGGATCTTGTTGTTAAATTGCAAAATAAATCTTTGAACAATTTTTGTTTATCCTTTCAATTAATCAACGGACAAATGAAGGGCTGAGTTTCAGTCAATTTAAGTTATCAAGAATCCGATAGTTATATATAGTTTATATCTAATTGGGTGAATCTATTTGATTCTCATTGCGCCCAAGTGAATAGCACCCGACTTGCCACTGCTGCCCGAACCCAGCGAAGCTTTCTCGGGTTTGAACTTAATCCGAATTGATTCCTCGTCACCCGAAGTGCAGCATTTCTGTTCCAAATAGCGCGCAAGGATAATAATAAATATAACTAAAGATAAAATAGCGTAAAAGAGTACAGAAGCAAATATGGCCGCCAGCATGTTGTTCATGAAGTTGCTTTTAGCTTTCGGAACTCCAAGAGTTGGAGTTGAAGTTGCAGCCGAGGTGGTCTCGTGTCTCGGATGGTAATAGCCGAAGCTGTCCATTTCCATAATTGGAAGGTTTCCCGTCATTTGGAATTGTTAATTCCTGAGAATGTTTTTGAGGAAAGAAATTAAACATAAAGTTAACGTCGAACTGAGTTCATCACTGTTTATAACATTTTAATCTTTCATTGGTAATGATTTCAACCTGCTTTTGTTAGATGGATTTTGGCTGATTGAGACTTTTTTGCTGACTGTTGTCAATTGCAAACAAGGTAACAATAACTCTTTTTGTTCAAAAAATAAACATTTAGAAGTATTATTTTTTTCAAATAAACGTTTTTACAGAATTTAGAGCATAAAAAGGCTCTGAGGACCGTAATCGGCTATTTTTCTGAGTGTTTGTCTAATTCAATTACCCATAATTCAAGGAAAAACAGAAATTGAATTAACATATAAAATTTGCATGAAATTTAGTTCCCGATGAATATATAATATTAACCGCTACCGTGGCTGAACTGTGATTTGGACGTGAGTCCACAGGAAATAAAATCCAAATTAATTTCCTGGAAAATCTTCTGCATAAAATTTGCACCTACTATGACGCAATAGATTCAAAAGTATACCTTAAAAGGTCGTAGACCAATAGATCAAAGCATGCACAGGTCAAATACTAAATTAAATCATATAAATTAACCCAACTAGAAGACAAAAAAATGAGAAACTGTTTCGTCCGATTTTTATTCGATATTATTTCTTCAAAATCGACCTCGCAACTCTTGAGGAAAATCTTTTATCATCAATTAAAAAACGACGTTCTGGTATCTCTGCTTACACCGATCATAAGTAACTTCAAGCAAGAACCTCGACCTGTTATTCCGTCTTTTTTGTTTCCTCTAACACAATTTTGATGAAGAAATTAAGAAGAATAAAAAATAAACTCGAAAAATGAGATGAGCAATTTATGCAACTTAAAGAAGTTAAAGTAAATGGATGCAATAAGGCGAAAACAACTGGTTATTTTTGGGAGGACCCTTTATGTGCTTCTGGCATGGAATTGTTATGAAAATAAACAACTTCACCTAAGATGCTTTAAAAATTATACAGAAGTAACTCAAGATAAACAAACAAAGGCTGGGAAAATTCCCAAAATCCACTTAAAATTTGAAGAGTTTTCACGTGAACTGTGGATTAAAAGAGGCTGATAAAAATGAATTTTGAGAGGGAGCTCTATCAGTTTTCAAAACAGCTCAGAAAGTGGATAGGGTGCTGCAGTGCAAAATTGTGAAGGTGGGGTTAAGGTGGGGGCTTACGGGGGAGGGGTAATTAGGATGGAAAGGGTTATTTTGAAATTAAGTGGGGGTGATTTCAGACCCCTCTTGGGAATGAAAAGGCAATCGATCGGATAGAAATTGATCAATTTTAGAGCAAACTCTTTAAAGTTGCACGCGCATATGGGCAAATAAAATTTCGTTCTTTTGTTTTGAAGATATTTCAAATTCCTCTTATTTAAAAAGGAATTTGTAAAAGGCTTGAAATAATTTAGATAACATTAGATTATGCAGAAATTTGTTTGCTACGGAAGTAAAGCCCTCAACTCAATAAGAAACAGAAGTTAGTTAATAAGTTGATGAAATAAATCTAGTTTTAGTAATCTGAACATCTGAACCAATTCAAAATACTTCCCAATAGTAAACAATTACTAATCCGAAGAATATAGCATAAAAGGCGTGGAAAATTGGCCGCATAAATCAGCCCTTTTCACTGTTTTCTTTTTCAAGCTTTGCGATCTGTAACTCCGAATTGACTGCAACTCTTTTACAGTATACTGTTCGAAGCTCGTTATTATTCCAACCAACTTGGGTAGAGAGAAAAGTACAAGCTCAATTCCTTTTTGGTCAGTCTCTGTTCAATCTGGGTTGCTTTCGGACGTAAAAGGATGTGTGTAATTGCTAGAAAGCTCGTAAAGCGTAGAAAATTTTGTTCGCAGATCATTTTCTTCTTTTTTAGAAAAACTGTCGAGGTTCAATTTGCGAACCTTAAATTGTTTGATACTCATACAAAATTTGACGTGTTTTGCTGAACTATGTTAAAATTGTACGCTGGAACGTTTTTATCTTCATTTTTTATCTTTAATGTTGTCCGGACAAGTCATTTTTTAGATATAAAAACGATCGCCGAAACATTACTAACTTACTACTCAACATTACTACTTTCTGCTAAACGCTGGCAGATTAAAAACATGTTACAAATTATTCAATATATTTTTTTTTCTCGGGAGCACTGGCCTCAAAATTGCTGACATAGTGACGCAACCTACAATCAAAAAAGAGGGTTGTTATGGTTTCCAACTATCACCAAACTGATTATGTAATTAAAATATTGCTGTTCCTTTCCTAACTTACAACAATTTCCATTAAATTTGCGCAGTTTTCCAACATTTCTCTCTCAATGCAGAAATGTGTTAAGTTTGTGCCTTTTTAAATCAAATTGTCAATCGTCCTTGAAGTTAATTCAATAAATCTGTCAAAATTTAACTAAATTTTGTTCAGCTAACGACAAGTAGAGATTGCAAACGAATTATTTTCTGGTTTTTTGTGAGGCTTTTCATTATCGTAACTTTTTTTAGAATAAAAATAATAA
>NW_027449291.1:0-28005 GCF_964194025.1 Convolutriloba macropyga
CAACAATTTATCCAACCCCTGTTTTTTGCATCTCATTAACGATATCAAAAAGTTTTTTTCCAACAACTGAACACATCTATTGAAAAATAATCGTACCCTATTTTCAATTTTTCTTTTATTATTCGAAGTTAATTTTTCTCTTTTCTCAAAAATTCCAGCCTACTAGTGCTGTTTTGCAACTTTGTGACCTCTTCTCCTGTTCTTAAAATATCAACATCGGAGTTTTCTGATTCTCGTCTCAGAGTTTTTATTAATAACTTAAACAACTCATAGATATGTAGTTCTCTAATGTAGCAGATTTTAAATTTCTCTTTAATCTTTGACAGGCTTCTATATTTTTTAAACTTGAAAGAGTTCCGAATTATCATTTTTTGTTGATTTTCAATCTTGATTAAAAGTGTAGACAGTGCCTTAAATTAAAACTCCATATTGATAAAGTGGTTGAATTTATGTTCCATAAACTTGGTATAGCTGATTGCTGTTGAAAAAGACACGCATATGAAGATGCTACCTTTGAAGCACGTTTTAACAATTTTCCGCACTGAAAATCAAATTTCAGTTCAATGTCAATTTCCATTCCAAGTTTTCTGCCTTGTTGCGCAAATTCTTCAGTCAACGAATCATTTCCATCTTCAACAATTTGATTAGAAGAACTAATTATAACACTTTTGTCGCTGTTTAGTGTTAGTCTGTTGTTTTTGAACCAAGATCTGATTTTAATATTTACATCTTCGTTGCCTCCGGCTAAGATATCATTGTGAACCAAGTTACAGTCATTAGCAAAAAAGTCAAGTTGGAGTTAGTCTCATCTACTCCTAGATCATTTACATAAATGAGAAACAAGAGAGGACCTAGTACACTACCCTGGGGAACACCAGTGCCTTCTAATTCTATCGAAGATTTTTGTCTGTTCACGTCAACAATTTATTTTCTGTTTTCTTAAAAAAGAGAGCAACAAATTTCCATTAAGTCCCTTCAAGCCGTTATTTTCACACTTGTCAAGCAAAGTTTTGTGATCTACTGTATCAAAGGCGTTGGTAAAATCAATTAATGCATATTGTGGTAATTTTCTCTCTGACAAAAGTGTTCTTATTCTCTCTGCTACAACTAAAACAGCATCAATTGTACTTCTTTTGTTCCTGAATACAAATTGATTAGAATTTAATTATTTGTAGTTAATTGGAAATTGGCTAATTTGGGAAAAAAGAAGCTTTTCAAAAATTTTTGCCAGTTCCGGAATGATAGAGATTGGGCAATGTTTATACACATCGTTTGTTTTTCCCGTTTTGTATTTATGAATCATTTTGCTTAATTTTAGAGTTTCAGGACAGTTTTGACATACAAGCACTGGTTCACCAATATTGCATTCCAACCACGAATTGCAGGATTTAGTTTCTTCAGAAGGAAATTACAGTGTTTAAAAATATTTCGATCTTTTTTCTCTTTCAGGCTGGCAATAAAATTGAAAAACACTACTGCATTGCAGCCCTCTAGTTGTAAAGTAAAGTCAAAGCAAGGAATTTCATTGCCATAACCATTTTCAAAATTTTTTGACAAAATTTTTCCAGTTTTGGTAAAGTTTTCGTTAAAATCGTCTGCTGTTGGAAATCAGAAACTTTTTAATTCGTTGATCGCCTT
Organism: Convolutriloba macropyga; assembly: GCF_964194025.1. Lineage (NCBI taxonomy): Eukaryota > Metazoa > Xenacoelomorpha > Acoela > Convolutidae > Convolutriloba > Convolutriloba macropyga. Next base: position 1,639 of record NW_027449291.1, read on the forward strand.
TGCGTTTTAACTCGTTGATTACACTGAAAATTTTTTTGAAGTTTTTGTTTCTTGAGCAGTTCAACTTTTGATTATAATATTGGGGTTTTGCCTCCATGCACAGGAGTTTTACAAATTTATTTTGCTTCTGAAACATTTCTGAATTGAGTTCAATTGGATTTCTAATGTACTCCCTGAGAAGTTTTTTTTCTTCAAAAAGTGCATTCCTAATCCTGCTAGTTATCCAACTGCTTTCATATTGGGATTTTTTAACATGGGATAAAGGTAATAGACAAAAATTTTTCAATGAAATCGTTAATTATTTCAATAAGATTTTGCCAGTTTTCCTCAATTTCGATCAATTTAAAGCCCGAAGCAGATTCCACAATTTTACTCCATAACAAGTTATTTACATCTAGCAACACTTCTTTTTTAAACTTGTTCCATGTTCTCATTTCGATTTTGCTGTTACTAGAATTTTTGCGACTCAAAAAAATAGTTCTACTAATAATGCGGAATGATCACTAAATTTCAATTCTTCGACTTTCGTTTCTGTCTTAAAGTTTGCAAAAGCAAAGTCCAAGCAGAAAGTTGAATTGTTTGTATTTCCAGTAGGTATCTTTCCATTTAATAAATGAAGGTCAAAACATCGTAGTAAACGAGTTAATAGTTTGCTGTCTTCGTGATTAGTCAATATATTAACATTATAATCACCGCATACCAAACGTTTGGCTGGGTGCTTGATGTTAAGATGCGTCAAGTATTGCTTAAATATGTTCAAAAAGAGCAAATTGAGTTTTTCGGTGTCCGTTACATATCTGTAAAAGAAAATTCTTCTAATTTTCTAAGGTTACTTTTGTTAATTGCATTTCTAGATTGTACTCCTGTTTCTCAAAAAACTATTCGTGATTGGGATTAGTAAGGAAAAAAACTTGCAACACCTCCTACTCTCCATGCTCTATTGGTATAGCGCATTGAATTGAAACCTTCAAGTTTGTATGAACCAGTTTCATTATCCTGGTTCAGCCAAGTCTAAATAAAAAAACAATCTCTGGTTGCTTTATTGTTTCCAATGTTGCTGAGAACACATCAAAGTTTTCTTTCAATGAGCAATTTTTTTGCAGTAGTAGCTGCATTTGATATGTAGAGATGCCCTCTGAGCCGCTATCTATCATTTTCACTTCAGTTAACACTTTTACTTAATAAAGTGTATAGGTAGTTATTTTTGTTCGCCTATCACCTTTCGATCCATACTGTTTTAATAAGTTTTTCTCAAAAAATGAACTTAAATAAGCTTCTGTTTGAAAGTTTTTTCCTAAGTTGTTTGGGCGCTAAGAGTACACTGAAAATCATGAGATTTATATAGTCGCTCTTACTTTATATTCCATTAAGTGCAGGCGACAAAATGAAATGACATCAGAGAAAATGCGGAAAATTGCAAGTCCTCAAAAGCAGAATCATTCATTTTCATTTAACGTATCACTTTTTTCCAATTAAAAAATTGAAGTTTCAGTTCATATCAATGCAAAGACAAGCGAACTCTTGTTTGAATCAACAGTTCAGGCAACTGAAAAAGAAGCACGGAAAATCGCGAAACCTTTTTACTGCCTGCGTCCGACATCTATTTAATAAAAAGAAAAAAACAATAACACAAAAAGACATGTTTGTGAGATTCTGCTTAAAATCGCAAGGTCTCTGAAGCTCAAAAAAAGAAATAAAAAAATTCCCAAAAAGAACTTTTCAACACTCTAGGTTTTTTTGTTTGCTCAATATAGGACAATGACAGAAACTTGAATAATTGCGTTCGTTATCCTCAATAGTGGGAGTTAGTAGATGACTTAATTTGTTAAAAGCCATTGTAACCTTCTGTCGAAGATCCTTCGGCATTTTTGCTGAGCAATTGTTTTTTTTAAATCAGGAGAAAGACTGGTATGCAGTCGGCCGATTCTCCCGTCATCCGACACTTTTTGAGAGCATCTTTTGTTATTAGTCCTTTGTTTAGCAATTCCCTTGAATTGTTTCGTTTCATTGGGTTCCTCAGAGCTTGAACTTAATTAACATTCCTCACAGGCACGTAAGTAGTGTTTCCGTTGTCTTTCAAGCACTTAACTGATACTACACAGTTGTTTGACAAAGTTATACAGCCCATGTCGGATAAAAACTGCCTTAGTTTAGCTTCGATAGTTGGTAACCGCTCGCTCATTGATATACATCTTTTTCCCGTTCAATGGAATAATTCGTTTGTTTAATTTCCATCGAGAGGCATAGGCTTGGTGTTTATCGTCGAACATGAGAAACTTAATAATGACTGATTGCATTATTCCGTACGGCAAGCTATCAAAACCAGGCATAATATGATAAACATTTAGTTGTGACTCGACAATATCTTGACGCCCAGATAATCTCAAAAAAGTGCCAATAAATCACTTAAAATTTCACCGTGTTTCCGTACATCGAAAGGAGGATTTTTAGTATATCGCAATTTTTGCTGAAGTATCGTTCCGTATCCCTAAATCGCTCGTTCAGGTCATTACATGTCTTTTTAGGGCTTCTCACCTCCAATTTTATGGCTGTATTGGCGAATTGGCGCTCTTTTACCTCACAGCGCACTTGTTGGACTTCATCCAATTGCCCCCTGATGCACCGTCAAAAATTGTACTCTGATCCATTTTGTTATAAGATATGACTAGGAAACAAATAATATGAACAGAAACAAATAATTTTGAATCAACAGTTTAACTTTTATGATGTTTTAGAACCATAGGTATCAATGTTTAAAAGTAAAGCAAAGCTTCTATCTCTTTATGAAGCGGTCAAAAAGAAGAGCGCAACTGTTCAACTGCTCATTTCATCGATATCATATTTTTCCTTTTTTTGGCTAAGAACAGTAATGCTGATCGGCAATGACATGCCCCACAATGTAACTTCTGTCTGATAAACGCACGAAATTAAGGAATTGAACGGACAAAAGTCTGATTACGGAGACACGGAAAATTTTCCAGCGTTCAATTTTAAAAATTATTGAGTTTATGTCCCAAATTTTTTTAAGGTCACCAGAAAAAAATGCACTAATGTCCAGACTTGTATGCGTTCAACAGATCTTTTCAAGCAATTTTGTCCAGATTGAATTGCATTCATGGTGAGACTACTGTGTTTTCAATTTCAGAATTTTGCGCGTAACTTTACATACTTTCGTTGGTTCTCCATTTTTTGGTGTTCACTTTCAGATTTTCAAAGGTTTCTCAATCTCTCTATGCTGGACAATTTTGCAAGTACAACACCCCTCTTGAGTACACTGTCTGAAGGGATAAATTTTCGACTGGAATTTCAACCTCAAGATCATTAAAATGAAAAAACACATTCTCTATTCATGACAACCATTAAACGAACCATCGCAAAATAGATCGTGCGAGTCTGTGCGCTTCAACATACCTCTCAATGTGGCGAAAACAACTATTAGCTGTCAGAGAAACCGTTGGGAGCATCCGAAAGCAGCTTATCAGTTTTGGAGTTTTAACTATTTGTACTATTTGAACCAAAAATATGCCGTCCTTTTTCGGCACACAAAAACCAAAATTCTTTCACACGTTCTAGAATGTTATGTGTTGTACAATTTGAAAGACACAGATACAGAAATATGCAAACCTTTCAATTTCGCACACCACCGCTTACACATGCATAAGAATCCCCACACCAAAAAAATCAGTTTTGAAAATTTTATGGCAACTGATCTTTGCCCAAGGTTCGACATCGTTCATATAAGTTTTCTTTGTTTTTCTAAATATCTAAGTGTGGACTTATCGAGGGAAATGTATCTGCAATTTTGAAAGGAGATTTTTTAATGTTTTTCGAAAAATTTTATCAGTTTTCATTAATCATGAGAAAAATGAGAATTATTATTATTTTTGAATATAGCAGAGGTGGTACCCGCGAGGTTCAAAAACGTAGTTTTGGTTTTGAACATATTTAATGCCACAATTTTATACAAATTAAAATTTGTATCTCTTTAAAAATTCTGACTGTTATCGTGCTTTTTTATTCTCACACACACTCACACAAACACAGAATGTTTTATCTGGAAAACAAAGTGTGGACTTCTTGAGGCAGTTATACTGGTAATTGCAAAAAGACACTTAAAATTGAAATGAATTTAATTGATATTTTTTCACCAAGATCGAAACTCATTTTTTAAACGACTAGATATAATAATTACAATTTTGTTTTCTTATCGAAAATTATAACCGTAATATTTAGCAAATATTTAGTAAATTTTCTAATTGTTTAACATTTAAGACCGTTTTTGAACTCTGCCTCTATGTGTGCTTAGAAAGGAAAAGAACGTTAAAAAGCTGTCTTTAAACGTATTCTTAGCATTAATATCGACACATTCGCTTAGAATTGGTCGTCCGTAAATTTTGACGATTTGGCCTTCGCAATCTTTTTCGAAGCAATAGAAAATTTTCGAAAAAAAATCTGAATTGAAAAAGAAAAAGTATATATTGTCATCTTTCAAAAAACATTCATTTTTCTATATGAAGAGCTCCACAAAATTTAGTTTTAATCGAATCAGAAAATTTAGTTTTAATCGAATCAAAAGAACAGTTTACAAAAACTTTCAGTGCTTAGAAGAAAATACATCCTTTGCCATTAAATTCACAATTTAGGAGTTATTTTTGCTTCTTTTGAGAGCTCTCAATCGCCTGAAAAATTCTATTTGCCAAACAATCTATTCAAAACAGAGAAACATTGGTTTATGAAAATTTTTTTTATCATCAAAAGAAAAAAATCGGATAAAGAATTTTCATAACTAAATTTTATAGTGAATTGTTTATATTTAGGCTTTAAACTGTTAAAATCTACCGGCGACAACCAAAACTCAACTTAAAATAACTAAATTGACTACCCTATGTTTTATTCTACACTTCTACACAATATGTCACCCCCTGGAGTGACTTTCTTTCCTTTTCGAGTTTTCATTTCAACTTTTAGAGTGTTCGACTGTTTTCTTCATTGAAAGATGATATATTCATAAGTTAATTAGTTCATTTTCGAAGTTGGCCACATTTGTAGTTACTTTAGATATATCGAGTCACAGAAAAATTTGAAAGCAAGGCACGGATCACTGAGGCTTTGAAATAGTAAAATTCAAAGTCGATACCTACATTTATAGAGATAACTACAGTTTACACCGGATGAAATGCGCGACCGATGCCAGCCCTTATCACTCCGGGTTGGGTCACGCGCGGGGTTGAACGTCGATTGCTCCAGAGAGTCTGGAATCACTCTCTGCGGCATGTACAGTTTGATCGGCACCCCATCCAGACTACAGTCTGGTAAGGGCACTACCTATGGTCTGGACAGTCTGCTGAGAGCCCCACCAAGATTCTGAATAGCTTGATCATAGCATGGTCTAAGGCGTGGATAGCAGTGTCGCATGATATGGAAAGTATGAACAGAGCTGTTTCATGAGTCTGTATGTTCTGATGAGAGACCCTTCCAGCGTCTTGAGATTCTGCTCAGAGCCAAAGGGTCAAACAACAAAAAACGGCCATTCCCCCGAAAAAAATAAGAGATAGTTAACGGCCGAGTCGACTGGATTTTTTGGGAGCACTTCCCAATTTCACTTGATGAACATCAAAGACCAAGCTAAAGGCTAAATGTAGATAATTGCTGTTGAGGTGAAAATTTGTCATTGACTAGACATTGTTTTACTGAAGAACACAAAAAGCATAAACATATAATAACGGCTATTTTTCTGAAAACAATAAACTTTATCAACAGTTGCTGCTACTTGAACAGCTAAAAGTGGCAGTCAGAGTACCGCCCGTGCGCGAGCGAAATGGGTCTTGCACCCCATGCGTGACTCAATTGGCCTGGCACTCTCACTGCACGACACAAATTGCTCTGAAACCCCCAGTGTGCTACTCATTTCAGTCTGGCATCCCCAAGTGGGTCTGGCCGGTGTGCGATTCAACTGGTCTGGTACCCCCAGTGCGCAACTCAAGTTGCTCTGTTACCCCCGATGTGCGACTCAAGTCAGTCTGGCAACACTGTTGCAACTCAAGTCGGTTTGGCACACCCAGTGTTCGAGTCAAGTTTGATTGATCGGGGCCGATTTTGGTCTGAAAAGTATGATCAGAACTGGCTTGGGTCACAACACTCGTCCTAGGAATGTTTCTTTCACTCAAATTTGGACAGAAAAGTTTGCCCTGACTATTTAAAGTTGATTTTGACGTTCTTCTAAGGTGCAGTTTGCTTATCAATTACATCTTAAAAATGCGGAAATTGACGTTTTGACTGTATTTACAGCAAAAAGTTTGACTAAGTTCGCTATACCGGAAGCGTGTTCTTGCGATGCTTTTTGTTTTTTTCAAATCTCTCGCTTCTTTCGGTTTTATATAGCAAAAATCCCAAATAAACCTCAAGAAATTTCTATGAATTGTTGCAAACTTACCGCTAAACTTTTTTTGATTGGGACGGTTACTATGAAAATCTTGGCATAAAACTCTTGTTAATACTGTTGCTTTTAACTATTTGCATCATACTAAAAAAAACTTATTTTCTGAACCTGAAGATTGGATATTTCAAAATGCCTACCACATTTTGGTAGCTAAAAGAGAATTTCCCATTTCTCCGCTCTACGTTACCACAATATTACTTGGCCTGCAGTGCAGATATCCATTTATATGTTCCAGTGTATTTGCCGACCGCTGTTCACAGCCGTGGATCTCAAGCGCTGTGGGATAAAATCCGTGTGGGATAAAATCGCCTGTCGATTATCGTGCACGCCCACCCACCAATCGGAAAATCTTTTCGTTTTGTTTTCCAATTCGGCTAATTATCATAGCATATCGTTTTTGTTCCATTCAGTTTACGATAGTATGCGCATATGTGGAAAGGTATTGGTTGTCTCTGAGTGGTTAAAATACTGGTTTTAAGAAGTTTCTAATTGTAGTTTTTTCCTTAACAACTACTTGCGCTGTCCATGGCCAATTTATTTCCTATGCTGCTTCTATATTTAATACAATGATCTTTTTCAAAATTTTGTTTCGGATTTGTGCCTTTTAAAATTGCCCATTAACGCAAGAAAGAGGGAAGTGTAAATGTGTTAAAAATGAGATATTTTTTGAGGCGCTCTTAAATGCAAACAGTTTTGTTTTAGAATCGCAACAGCTCTTTTTCAATGAAAACTTTCAACACTTTTAAAACCGATTTGATAATTATGTTAATTTCTATGAATTGTTGAAAAATTACCGTAAAATTGTTTGTGATTTGGACGAATAAAATGAAATGAATGAACGGATCTTCTCAGCAATTTCCCCCATCACCCCCTCCCATTTTTGGTATCTAGCAGAGAATCGCCCACTTCTCTGCTATAGTTTACCAGAAAATTACTTGGCTTACAATTTGGCTAGCCGATTCGGAATTTGAATGTAATGCCGGACAGCTGTTAACGATCAGGCCTCTCATGCGTTGTGGCATGTTATCCGGAAATCCAGTGTTGGTTAACGCGCCCACAAACCTCACAGTAAAATTTTTTCCGCTTTGTACTCTAATTCGGCATATTGTATTTTGTTCTAGTCTGTTGAATATACTACGCGCATACAAGGAATTCTAGCATGAATCTCTGATTAATACTGTTGCTTTTAATTGTCTGCATCAAACTGAAACGCGTATTTTTCGCCTGGAGATCAGATCCTTTCAACAATGGCCCCCGATGTTGTACCTAGCAGCAAAGCCTCCACTTCTCTGCTACACTTTCCCACAAAATTACTTGGCCTACAGTTAAGATCGCCAATTTCGAGTTGGAGTGTAATTGCGGACCACTGTTCGATTCCATGCCTCACGTGCGCTGTGGGATCTAATCAAGAAGTCGCGTGTTGGTTATTGCGCCCAACAACCCACCATTTTGAGTTTTTTTCGCCTGTATCCCTGTTCAGGTGATAACTATAGGAAATTGTGTTGTAGTCTATTCGAATTTACATAGTATGTGCAAGCGTGGAAACTTTTAATCGTCTCTGAGTTGATTATATATTGATTTTGAGTGGTCTCCTAGGTTTTTAGTAGTCTCCTACTGATTTTAGGTTTTTTTCAATACTCACAAATTGAGCTATCGACAACAATTTTTATTCAATGTTCTTTCGATAGTAAATACACTGATAGTTATTCAGAACTTTGTTTCGGATTTGAGCATGCTGACATCACCCAGTAACGCATGAAAGAAGCAAGAGAAAACGTGTGAATAATGAAAGCATTTTTGAGGTACTCTCACATGCAAAGAGCCTTGTTTTTGAATCTCAACTGCATTTTTTTCAATGCTTAACTTTCAATTCTTTTGAAAGAGAATCGATAATTATTTTAATTCTTCGGTGAATACGAAAATTCAGGTAACTATTGAATGTTTTTGTACGTGCAATATTGGCATGATTTGGTCTTAATGGTATGATCAGAACTTGTTGGTTCACACAACTCTTCCCGGTTATGTTTCCTTCAATAAAGCTGGACGCAGACTTGTTTGACCGAAAATCATGAAATTGAAATTGACCTTCTTCTACAGTGTAGTTTGCCTAAAATTTAGATCTTAAAAACGTAGAAACTGACGTTTTGACGGTATTTACAGCAGAAAACTTGACAAGATTTGCTGTACCGCGCGCTTGGTATTCAGACGACTTTTGCTTTTTCTTTTTCCTGCTTCTTTGAGTTTTATTTGGCAACCAAATGAAACTCGAGAAATTTCTATAAACGGTTGAAAGTTTACAGTGAAGTATTTATTGATTTGGACAGTTTCGGGGGACACTTTTAGCATGAACCTCTAACTAATACTGTTGCTTTTAATTATCTGCATCATGCTAAAAAACGTAGTTTTTTGCTTGGAGATTGGTTCTCTCACCAAAGGCCCCGATGTTGTACCTAGCAGAGAATCGCCCACTTCTCTGCTATAATTTACCACAATATTAGTTAGTCTACAGTTTAGATAGCCGATTAGGAGTTTGAGTTTAATTACGGACCATTGTTCAAAGCCATGCCTCGCGTGAGCTGTGGGATCTAATCTGGAAGTCGCATATCGGTTATTGCGCCCACCGAGCCAACAGTCAGAAATTTTTTTTGCTCTGATCCCTATTCGGGTAGTTATCATAGCATATAGTATTCTGATCTATTCATTTTAACATGGTATGCGCAAGCTCGGAAAGTTAGGAGTAGACTCTGAGTGGTTAATATATTGTTTTTCAGTGGTCTCTGGCCATAAGTTCTTTCCATACTCGCATGTTGGGATATCGAGCGCCAATTAGTACCCAATGTTGTTTCAAAAGTATACACCCTGATATTTTTCCTGCATTTTGTCTCAAATTTGCGCATTCTGAGAATTCCTAGTAACAAGAAATAGTCAAGTGAAATTGTGTTGAATATGAGACTATTTTTGAGGCATTCTCATATGAGGCATCATCAGCTTTGTTTTTGAATTGCAACCGTTTTTTTTTTCAATGAAGAAATTTCCAATTTTTTAAAACCGATTCAAAAATTATGTTAACTTTTCGGTGAATACGAAATTTCAGGTAAATTTGAATGCTTTTGTACGTGCAGTTTTGACGTCATTTGGTCTTAATGGTATGATCAGAACTTGTTGGTTCACACAACTCTTCTCGGGTAAGTTTCCTTCAATTAAGATGGTCAAAGAAATGTTTGACTGAAAATCATAAAAATGAATTAGACTTTCTTCTAGTGTTATTTGCCTAAAAATTAGATCTTGAAAACTTAGAAACTGACGTTTTGACGGTATTTACAGCAGAAATCTTGGCTAAACTTGCTATACCGCGCGCGTGGTATTTGAACGACTTTTGCTTTTTTTTCTTTTTCCTTCTTCTTTGAGTTTTATTTGGCGACCAAATGAAACTCGAGAAATTTCTATAAACTGTTGAAAGTTTACAGTGAAGTATTTATTGATTTGGACAGTTTCGGCGGACATTTTTAGCATGAACCTAACTAATACTGTTACTTTTAATTATCTGCATCATGCTAAAAAACGTAGTTTTTCGCTTGGAGATTGGTTCTGTTCACCAAAGGCCCCGATGTTAAACCTAGCAGAGAATCGCCCACTTCTCTGCTATAATTTAGCACAATATTAGTTAGTCTACAGTTTAGATAGCCGATTAGGAGTTTGAGTTTAATTACGGAAATTGTTCAAAGCCATGCCTCGCGTGAGCTGTGGGATCTAATCTGGAAGTCGCGTATCGGTTATCGCGCCCACCGAGCCAACAGTAACAAAATTTTTTTTTGCTCTGATCCCTATTCGGGTAGTTATCATAGCTTATAGTGTTCTGATCTATTCATTTTAACATAGTATGCGCATGCTCGGAAAGTTAGGAGTAGACTCTGGGTGGTTAATATATGGATTTTCAGTGGTGTCTGGCCATAAGTTCTTTCCATACTCGCATGTTGGGATATCGAGCGCCAATTAGTACCCAATGTTGTTTCAAAAGTATACACCCTGATAGTTTTCCTGAATTTTGTCTCAAATTTGCGCATTCTGAGAATTCCTAGTAACAAGAAATAGTCAAGTTGAATTGTGTTGAATATGAGACTATTTTTGAGGCATTCTCATATGAGGCATCATCAGCTTTGTTTTTGAATTGCAACCGTTTTTTTTTCAATGCAGAAATTTCCAATTTTTTAAAACCGATTCAAAAATTATGTTAACTTTTCGGTGAATACAAAATTTCAGGTAAATTTGAATGCTTTTGTACGTGCAGTTTTGACGTCATTTGGTCTGAATGGTATGATCAGAACTTGTTGGTTCACACAACTCTTCTCGGGTATATTTCCTTCAATTAAGATGGTCAAAGAAATGTTTGACTGAAAATCATAAAAATGAATTAGACTTTCTTCTAGTGTTATTTGCCTAAAAATTAGATCTTGAAAACTTAGAAACTGACGTTTTGACGTTATTTACAGCAGAAATCTTGGCTAAACTTGCTATACCGCGCGCGTGGTATTTGAACGACTTTTGCTTTTTTTTCTTTTTCCTTCTTCTTTGAGTTTTATTTGGCGACCAAATGAAACTCGAGAAATTTCTATAAACTGTTGAAAGTTTACAGTGAAGTATTTATTGATTTGGACAGTTTCGGGGGACATTTTTAGCATAAACTTCTAATTAATACTGTTGCTTTTAATTATCTGCATCATGCTAAAAAACGTAGTTTTTCGCTTGGAGATTGGTTCTGTTCACCAAAGGCCCCGATGTTGTACCTAGCAGAGAATCGCCCACTTCTCTGCTATAATTTAGCACAATATTAGTTAGTCTACAGTTTAGATAGCCGATTAGGAGTTTGAGTTTAATTACGGACCATTGTTCAAAGCCATGCCTCGCGTGAGCTGTGGGATCTAATCTGGAAGTCGCGTATCGGTTATCGCGCCCGCCGAGCCAACAGTAAGAAAATTTTTTTTGCTCTGATCCCTATTCGGGTAGTTATCATAGCTTATAGTGTTCTGATCTATTCATTTTAACATAGTATGCGCATGCTCGGAAAGTTAGGAGTAGACTCTGGGTGGTTAATATATTGATTTTCAGTGGTCTCTGGCCATAAGTTCTTTCCATACTCGCATGTTGGGATATCGAGCGCCAATTAGTACCCAATGTTGTTTCAAAAGTATACACCCTGATATTTTTCCTGAATTTTGTCTCAAATTTGCGCATTCTGAGAATTCCTAGTAACAAGAAATAGTCAAGTGAAATTGTGTTGAATATGAGACTATTTTTGAGGCATTCTCATATGAGGCATCATCAGCTTTGTTTTTGAATTGCAACCGTTTTTTTTTCAATGGAGAACTTTCCAATTTTTTAAAACGATTCAAAAATTATGTTAACTTTTCGGTGAATACGAAATTTCAGGTAAATTTGAATGCTTTTGTACGTGCAGTTTTGGCGTGATTTGGTCTGAATGGTATGATCGGAACTTGTTGGTTCACACAACTCTTCCCGGGTATGTTTCCTTCAATTAGGATGGTCAAAGAAATGTTTGACTGAATATCATAAAAATGAATTAGACTTTCTTCTACAGTGTCATTTGCCTAAAAATTAGATCTTGAAAACTTAGAAACTGACTGTATTTACAGCAGAAGTCTTAGCCAAATTTGCTATACCACGCGAGGTATTGGGACGACTTTTGCTTTTTTTCTTTTTCCTGCTTCTTTGAGTTTTATTTGTCGACCAAATGAAACACGAGAAAATTTCTATAAACTGTTGAAAGTTTACAGTGAAGTATTTATTGATTTGAACAGTTTCAGGGGAACATTTTAGCATGAACCTCTAACTAATACTGTTGCTTTTAATTATCTGCATCATACTGAAAAAACGTTTTTTTTTTCCTGGAGATTGGTTCTTTTTACCAAAGGCCCCCGACGTTGTACCTAGCAGAGAATCGCCCACTTCTCTGCTAAAATTTACCACAATATTAGTTGGTCTACAGTTTAGATAGCCGATTATGAGTTTGAGTTTAATTACGGAACACTGTTCAAAGCCATGCCTCGCGTGAGCTGTGGGATCTAATCTGGAAGTCGCGTATCGGTTATTGCGCCCACCGAACCACCAGTCGTTAATTTTTTAGCTCTGTATCCCTATTCGGATAATTATCATAGCACATTGTGGTTTAATCTATTCAGTTTAACATAGTTTGCTTATGCGTGGAAAATTACGAGTTGTCTCTGAGTGGTTAATATTTTGATTTTCAGTGGTCTCTGATTGTAGTTTCTTTCCATACTTGCAAATAGGGCTAGTGGATGGACACACAATGGACGGCCACTTAATATTCAAATGTGTTACAAAATCAAATACACTCATAATTTTTCAGAAAAATTTCTCGGTCTGCCGCATTTTGTTATGTCGCAGTAGCCCACGAAAGAGGCAAGAGAAAATGTATTATAGTTGAGATATCTTACTTTTGAATTTTACTGTACGTGCAATTTGGTATGATTTTGGCTTAAGCAAAGATCACAACTGGCTTGGCTCACGCAACTCGTCCCGGGTATGTTTCCTTTAATTAAGCTTGACAAAAAAAAGTTTGACCATAAGATTGTAAAATTTAAAATGACCTTCTTCTAGGGCGCAGTTTGCCTAAAAAATAGACTATCAAAATATAGAAACTGTCGTTTTAACGGTATTTACAGCAGAAGTTTCAACTAAAATCGCTATAACGCGAGCGTGGTTTTGCAACGTCTTTTGCTTCTTTCTTTTTCCTGCTTTTTTGAGTTGTATTTGGCAGCCAAAATCCCAAATAAAACTCGAGAACTTTGGTGAATTTTTGAAATTTTATCTTGATTTTTTTTATTATGACGGTTACAATGAAACTTTCATCGTGAATCTCTGAATAATACTGATGCATTTAATAATCTTCAATATACTGAAAAGCGAAATTTTTTCTCGTGGACATTGGATCTTTTAATCAATTGCCCCCCCCCCCCCCCTTGTACCTAGCAGAAAATTGCCCACTTCTCTGCTACACTATTCCAATATATTACTTGGCCTACAGTTTAAATGGCTCATTTCAAGTTTGAGTGTAATTGCGGACCACTGTTCGATGCCATGCTTCACGTAGGCTAGGGAATCTAATCCAGAAGTCGCTTGTTGCTTATTGCGCCAAAAGACCTACCATTTGGAATTTTTGTTGTTCTTTATCCCTATTCAGGTGATTACTATAGAACATTGTGTTTTAATCTATTCAGTATGACATAGTATGCTCATGCGTGGAGAGCTAAGAGTTGTATTTTTCTGATTATTTTGGTTTTCAGTGGTCGGTCTCTGATTGTAGGTTTTTAACAAACTCACATATTGCGCTATTCACGGCCAATTAAATATCAGTGTATTTACAAAAACAAAAGCAAAACTGAATTATGACATCGCTTAGTAACGCAGGAAACTGACAGGAGAAAATATGTTAACATTGAGATCAATTTTGAGTGAGTACTCTCACTTGCAAACCTTTTTGTTTTTGAATCGGAGCTGCTCTTTGCTCAAGGACATTCAATTCTTTCAAAACTTACTCGATAATTATGGCAATTTGATGAAAAGTACGAATTTTGATGTAATTTTCAAATGTCATTGTACGTGCTAATTGATATGATTTTGTCTCTAACGCATGATCACAACTGATTGATGCACGCAATTCGTCCAAAGTATGTTTCCTTCATTAAAGCTGGACAAAATAAGTTTGAACAGAAAATTGTAATATTGAATATGATCTTCTTCTAAGGCGCAATTTGCCTAAAAATTAGATCATCAAAATGTAGGAACTGCCGTTTTGACGGTTTTTACAGCAGAAGTTTCAACTAAAATTGCTAGAACGCTATCGTGGTTTTGCAACGTTTCTTGCTTCTTTATTTTTTCTGCTTTTTGAGTTTTATATGGCGACCAGTTTCCAAAATCAAACTCAAGAAGGTTCGTTGATTTGTTAAATTCTCATGTGATTTGGATGGTTGCAATGAAAAAATTAGCATGAACATCTGATTATTACTATTGCTATTAATTATCTCCGTCATACTGAAAAAAAACTTCTATTTGATGCAATGCCTCACGTGCGCTGTGGGATCTTATGAAGAAGTCGCGTTTTGGTTATCGCGCCCACCGACCCACCATTTGGAGTTTTTTTGCCTGTATCCCTATTCAGGTGGAAACTATTGCAAATTGTGTTTCAATCTATTCGGTTTTACATAGTATGAGCAAGCGTGGAAATTATTAATCGTCTCTAAGTTGTTAATATATTGATTTTTAGTGGTGTCCTAGGTTATTAGGGGTCTCCTACTGATTGTAGGTTTTTTTTCAATATTCACAAATTGAGCTTTTGACAGCAATATTTATTCAATGTTCTTTCAATAGTAAACACACTGACAGTTATTCAGAACTTTGTTTCGGATTTGAGCATGCTGACATCACCCAGTAACGCAAGAAACAAACAAGAGAAAACGTGTGAATAATGAAAGCATTTTTGAGGCACTCTCACATGCAAAGAGCCTTGTTCTTGAAACGCAACAGCTTTTTTTCAATGCTTAATTTTCTATTTTTTTGAAAGAGAATCGATAATTATTTTAATATCTCGGTGAATACGAAATTTCAGGTAACTTTTGAATGTTTTTGTACGTGCAATATTGGCATGATTTGGTCTTAATGGTATGATCAGAATTTGTTGGTTCACAAAACTCTTCCCGGTTATGTTTCCTTCAATAAAACTGGACGAAGACTTGTTTGACCGAAAATCATGAAATTGAATTTGACTTTCTTCTACAGTGTCGTTTGCTTGAAAATAAGATCTTGAAATTATAGAGATTGACGTTTTGACTGTATTTACAGCAGAAATTTTGACAAAATTTGCAATACCGCGCGCTTGGTATTGAGGCGACTTTTGCTTTTTTCTTTTTCCTGCTTCTTTGAGTTTTATTTGGCAACCTAATGAAACTCGAGAAATTTTTAAAGAGAGAACTGTTGAAAGTTTACAGTGAAGTATTTATTGATTTTGACAGTTTCGGAGGACACTTTTAGCATGAACCTCTAACTAATACTGTTGCTTTTAATTATCTGCATCATGCTAAAAAACGTAGTTTTTCGCTTGGAGATTGGTTCTGTTCACCAAAGGCCCCGATGTTAAACCTAGCAGAGAATCGCCCACTTCTCTGCTATAATTTAGCACAATATTAGTTAGTCTACAGTTTAGATAGCCGATTAGGAGTTTGAGTTTAATTACGGACCATTGTTCAAAGCCATGCCTCGCGTGAGCTGTGGGATCTAATCTGGAAGTCGCGTATCGGTTATCGCGCCCGCCGAGCCAACAGTAAGAAAATTTTTTTTGCTCTGATCCCTATTCGGATAATTATCATAGCACATTGTGGTTTAATCTATTCAGTTTAACATAGTTTGCTTATGCGTGGAAAATTACGAGTTGTCTCTGAGTGGTTAATATATTGATTTTCAGTGGTCTCTGATTGTAGGTTTTTTCCATACTTACAAATAGGGCTAGTGGATGGACACAAAATGGACGGCCACTTAATATTCAAATTTGTTACAAAATCAAATACACTTAAAATTTTTTCAGAAATATGTCTCGGGCTGCCGCATTTTGATATCTCCCAGTAGCGCACGAAAGGGGCAAGAGAACGTATTAAAATTGAGATATCTTACTTTTGAATTTTACTGTACGTGCAATTTGGTATGATTTTGGCTCAAGCTAAGTTCACAACTGGCCTGGTTCGCGCAACTCGTCCAGGCTATGTCTCGTTTAATTAAGCTGGACAAAATAATTTTGACCAGAAAATTGTAAAAATGAAGATGGTTTTCTGCTAAGGCGCAGTATGCCTAAAAATTAGACTACCAAAATATAGAAACTGTCATTTTAACGGTATTTACAGCAGAAGTTTCAACCAAAATCGCTATAACGCGAGCGTGGTTTTGCAACGTCTTTTGCTTCTTTCTTTTTCCTGCTTTTTTGTGTTGTATTTGGCGACCAATTTCCAAAATAACACTCGAGAAGTTTTGATGAATTGTTAACATTTCATGTGATTTGGACGGTTGCAATGAAAAATTTAGCATCAATCTCTGAATAATACTATTGCTATTAATTATCTGCGTCATACTAAGGAAAGTATTTTCTGGGACTGGAGATCGGATCTTTTCAGCAATAGCCCCCGTTTTGGTAATTAGAAGGAAATCGCCTACTTTTTTGTTATAACTTAACACAATGTTATTGGCCAACAGTTTAAATAGCCGATTTCGAGTTTGAGTGCTACTACGGACCGCCCTTCAAGGCCATGCCTCGCATAAGCTGTGGGATCAAATTCGGTGTCGGTTATGGAGCCCACCAACCCCCCAACCAGAAAATTTTTTTGCTTTGTATTCTAATTTGGCTAATTAACATAGCTTATTGTTTTTATTCTTTTCGGTTTAAGATAGCATTGGCATATGTTGTTGTTATATGAGTTATGTGCATTCAAAGTTATTAGTTGTCTCTGAGTGGTTGAAACACTGGTTTTCTGTAGTCTCTGATTGCATTTTTTTCCTTAATCGCAAATTGAGCTATCGAAGGCCAATTAATTTTCGATGTTGTTTCAATATTTAATACAAAGATATTTTTTCTGAATTTTGTCTCAGATTTCCGCCTTTTGACATCGCCCAGTAACAGGAAAGAGACAAAAGAAAACGTGTTAAAAATTTGATCAGATTTGAGGCACTCTTACATGCAAACTGTTTGTTTTTGAATCCTAACAGCTCTTTTCTCAATAAAAAATTTTTATTCTTTTAAAACTGATTCGATAAAGATGTTAATTTGTCGGTGCTTTCAAAATTTGATATAGTTTTTGAATGTTGTTATACGTACAACATTGGTACGATTTGGCTTCGATGGTATGATTAGAACTGGCTTGATTCACGCATCTCATCCTGAGAAGGTTTCCTTCAGTTAAGACTAATGAAGAAATGTTTGTCTTGAAAATTAAAAAATTGAACTTTAGTTTCTTTCGAGGTGCGGTTTGCTTAACGATTGCCTCTTAAAATAGTGGAAACTGACGTTTTGACGATATTTATAGATAAAGGATCGACTAAGTTTGCTATACCGTGAGCCTGGTTATGCGATGCTTCTTGCCTCTATCAATTCTCCTGCTTCTTTGAGTTTTATTTACCGACCAATAACACAAATAAAACTCGAAATTTCTGTGAATTTTCGAAAATTTACCTTTAAAATTTTTCTGATTTTGACAGGTACACTGAAAATTTTATCATAAATCTCTCAAAATACTGTTGCTGTTAATTATCTGTATCATAATTGGAAATGTTTTTTCTGAGCCTGTAGAACGCATCTTTTCAGCAATTCACTGTCAGCCCCCCCCCCACTTTTACCTAACAGAAAATTGCCCACTTCTCTGCTACACTTTACCGCAAAATTAGTTGGACTACAGTTTGGCTAGCCGATTCTGAATTTGGATGTAATTGTGGACCACTGTTAACGGTTATGCCTCACATGCGCTGTGGGATTAAATCCGGAACGCCGGTGTCGGTTATCGCGCCCACCAACCCCCCGTCGGAAATTTCTTTCGCTTTCTCGTCTAAGTCGGCTAATTAGCATAGCATATTTTTTGCTCTATTCAGTTTAATATAGTATGCGCATACGTGGAAAGTTGTTAGTTGTCTCTGAGTGGTTAATTTACTGGTCTTCAGTAGACTCCGATTGTAATTTTCTCCTTAATTGCAAATCACTATAGACGGTCAATTAATTTTCTATACTTGTTGTTTCAATACTTAATACAATGATATTTTTCAGAATTTTGACTCGATTTTGCGCCTTAGGATTTCACCTAATAACGAAAGAAGAAAGCAAAAGAGATCCGTCTACTTCACTGCTATACATTTTCACGAAATTACTTGATCTACAGTTTAGATGGCCAATTGTGGGTTTGAGAATACTTGCGGACCACTGTTAACGCTCACGCCTTCAAGGCGATAGGGGATGTAATCCGGAAATCGCGTGTCGGTTATCACCCCAGACCCGCCAATCAGAAAACCTTTTCGCTTTGTATTCGAATTCGGCTAATTATCATAGCATATCGTATTTTATTCTATTCAGTTTAACATAGTATCCGCATGCGTGGAAAGTTATTAGTCGTCTCTGAGAATTTAATATAATGGTTTTTTATGATCTCTGCTCGTAGTTATTTCCCCTAATCGCAAACTGCGGTATCGACGGCCATATAAAATTCTACGTTGATTTGATAATTAATACAAGGAAGTTTTTTCAGAACATTATCTCGGATTTGCGCATTCTGACAAGCGCCCAGTAACTTAAGAAAAAGGCAAGAGAAAATGAGTTAAATTGAGATCATCTTTGAGGCAGCACTCTCATATACAAACAGCTTTGTTTTTGAATCGGAACTGCTCTTTTTTCAATGAATAATTTTAAATTAATTCAAAACTTAATCTATAACTATGTTAATTTATCGGTGAAAAAGAAATTTGATGTAACTTTTGATTTTTGTTTTACGCGCAATAGATGTGTAAATTGATCTTTTTCGTGAACGAATTAATTTTAGAGCTCTTATTTTTGCTCATGACATGTGCGATGTAATCCGGAAAATGCAAGTGGGTTTTCGCAACCTCCGACCCACCAGTCGGGAACTTTTTTCACTCCGTTTTACAATTCTTCTGATTATCCTACCAAATCCTGTTTTATTCTATTCAGTTTTACATAGAATGCGCTTGCGTGGAAATTTATTATGTCTCTGAGTGTTTATTAACTTGGTTTTCAGTGGTCTCCGATAACAAGTTTTTTCCGTATTCGTAAATAGCGCTATCGAAGGCCAACTAATATATGATGTTGTTTCGATAATAAACACAATGATATTTTTATAGGGTTTGTCTCAAATTTGCGCTTTCTGACACTGCCCACTAACGCAAAAAAAGCATGGGAAAATGTGTTGAAATTGAAATCATTTTTCAGGCATGCTCACATGCAAACAGCTTTGTTTTTGAATTGCAACAGCACTTTTCTCAATGAAAAATTTTTAATTCTTTAAAAACCAATTCAGTTATTATGCTAATTGGTCGGTGAATACGAAATTTGATGTAACTTTTCAATGTTTTTGTACGTGAAACTTGGTATGATATGGTCTGCTTGTATGATCAGAACTGGCTTGGTTCACGCAACTCATCCTCTGTCTTTTCTTCAGTTAAGCTGGACGACGGAATATTTGCCCTGAAAATAAAAAAACTTGATTTGACATTCTTCCAAGGTGCAGTTTGCTTAAAAATTACATCTTGAAATTGCGGAAACTGATGTTTTGATGGTATTTACTGCAAAAAATTGACAAAGTTTGCTATACCACGAGCGTAATTTTGCGACGCTTCTTGCTTCTTTCAGTTTTCTTGTTTCTTTGAGTTTTATTTGACGACCAATATCACATATAAAATTCAAGAAAATTCTCTGAATTGTTGAACTTTTACAGTAAAACTTTCTCTGTATTCGACGATTACAGTGAAAATTTTAGCATAAATTAATAATTTTTTAATAAAATTTGTCTCTTAATAATTAATTCATCTCTTAATAATACTGTTTCTATTATTTATCTGCATCATAATAAAAAAAACGTTTGCTCTGATCCTGGAGAACGAATCTTTTCAGCAATTGCCCAACCATTTCGGTACAAAGCAGAGAAGCGTCCAATTTTTCTGTGCAAAATTTAACCACAAAGTTGTTTGGTATTCAGATAAGATAGCCGATTGTGAGTTTAACTGTAATTGTGGACCGATGTTCACGGTCATGCCTCTCCTAAGCTGTGGGATGCAATCCAGTCATCGCCGATCAACCTGCAAATCGGATTTTTTTTTGCTTTGCATTCCAATTCGGCTAATTATCACAGCAAATCTTGATATATTTTATTCACTTTAAGGCAGTATGCGCACACTTCGAAATTTATTAGTCGTCTATGAGTGGTTAATATTTTGTTTTGTAGTCGTCGCTGATTTTAGATTGTCCCTTTGTCGCAAACTGCACTATCGACGGCCATATAATAATCTATGTTACTTTGATTATTAATACAATGACATTTTTTATGAATCCAGTATCGCAAGAGATAGGCAAGAGTAAATGCATTAAAAATGATATCATTTTTGAAGCAGCACTCTCGCATGCAAACAGATTTGTTTTCGAATCGCAACTTCTCTTTTTCTCAATGAATAACTTTCAATTCTTTCAAAACCTGTTCGATAATTATGTTCATTTATCGGTGAATAAGAAATTTGATGTAACTTTTGAATTTGTTGGATATGCAACATATTTGCCACTTGATTTTTTGTGAACTAATTAATTTCAGAGTTTTTATTGTTGCCTAATTTTCAGTGTAGTAGTACCTCTGCTGTGACTGTAAATCACAACCAGGGTTGCAAAATTTCCTCGAAACTATGTAAGAAAGTGCTGGCTTTTCAAAATTTAACTGAAAAAATAACTTCAATGCGCTGAAAAGTTATGAAAAATTGTAGAAAGTGCCCATTAAACGGCTGAAGTTATGTTTTCCCCTTTTTTTACATTCTAAAAAATTTCTACAGAATTTGCTACAAAGATTCTATATTTTTTGAGAATCCAACCTTTCTCTTCTGTGTCGTAGCTGTATCTCAATTAGCTGCGTCATTGTTTCCTAAAAATCTTCCCATTAAACTTCGATTTCTGTTAAAGAAAATTTTGTAAAAAATGGGCTGAAAGAAATGCCCTGAAAGTTCAGTGCAATTTTTAGCAAACTATAATTAATATCAGACCAATTTAATTGGTATCATTATTAGTGCTTAAAAGGTTGAAAATCACCCGAATTGCTAATTTGACAGCAATTTTTACAAACTCCTAACCCAGTGAACTGCAACATGGAGCACCTTGATAAGAAACATCCTGAATCCTGACATGGTATTTACTATGAAAATATCAAGATTTATAAGAACTTGCAAGATCTTTGCATGTTTGATAAGAAGCAAGATATTCAAGAAAGATTAAAATGACATGCAAGATATACCAAGTTGTAAAATTGGAAAGCTTTTTTAAACAAGATTTAGCACGAATTCATATGATTAAGCAAGAATCATCAAGATTTGCCGAGAATTAAGAAGAATTATCAAGTATATTCAAGAATTGTCGGAAAATTCAGCTCCCGTTAGTGTAATAAGCAAAAATTGAGCCTACTTTTCAAAATATATAGGACTTTTGAGTGGGCGCAAGATCGGTTTGTACCCTCTTGATCAATATATTGACAAGACGATCCAGTTTTTGCAAAAGTTAGCAAGATCTTGCATGACATGGCAAGGTGTATCAAGTTTCGTTTAAATGGCAACTCACTTCAGCGTAATATTAAGAAAAGTATTTGCGCTAAATTTAAAAAAAAATTATTGCAATTCAGAGCTTCACACGAACAGCAAACTCAAACATGAACAAACATTAATTACATCCAAAACTCTACGGCGATCTTAAAAAAAACTTAAAAACAAACTCAAAATAGCATCAGATAAAACTGAAATTAAACAAAATAACTTGTACTTCACTAGAAAAGATATGGGATCAGTCGGTAATAAAGTTCGGTAACAATAAGACAAAAAATAACAAAACCATTTGTTAAAAAGTTCGCTTACATTATTAAAAACAATTAATTTCAAGGTAATGAACACCCAGAAATTGCCCAGTTACCCAGAAAAGGGAAAATGTATTCAACATGAGATCATTTTTCAGGCACCACATGCAAACAGTTTTTTTTGGAAATTTAACAGCTTTTTTAATGAAAAAATTTCAATTCTTCAAAAACCGGTTCAAAAATTATGTTAATTTGTCGATTAATACGAAGTTCGATGTAACTTTTGAATGTCATTGTACGTGCAACATTGGTATGAATGGGTCTCGATGATATGATCAGAACGGGCCTGGTTCACGCTACTCATCAAGGGCATGTTTCCTTCAATTAAGCTGGATGAAAAAACGTTTTTTTTTCCGAAAAATAAACAATTGAACATAACATTCTTTTGAGGTGAGGATTGCTTGAAAATTGCTTCTTAAAAAGGTGAAAACTAGCGTATTGACGGTATTTACAGCAAACATTTTGACTAAGTTCGCTATACCGCGAGCCTGGTTTTGCAATTCTTCTTGGCTCTTCTGCTTCTTTGAGTTTTTTTACGACCAATATCACAAATAAAATTCAAGAAATTTCTATGAATTGTGGAATATTTACCGCAAAAAAATTTCTCTGAAATCGACGGTTACGATAAAAATTTCATCATAAATCTCCTAAATTACTGTTGGTGTTAATTACCTGCATCATACTAAGAAATATTTGTTCCAAGACTGTAGAAGGGATCTTTTCAGCAATTGCCCACCCCCCCCCCATTGTGGAACCAAAATTACTTGACCTACAGTTTAGATAGACAATTGCGATCTAGAGTGTACTTGCGGGCCGCTGTTCACGCTCACGCCTCTCAACCGCTGTGGAATGTAATCCCAAAATCGCGTGTCGGTTATCGCCCACAGACCCGCCATTCAGAAAACATTTTCGCTTTGTATTCAGATTTGGCTAATTATCATAGCATGTCGTACTTCATTCTTTTCAGTTCAATGTAGTATGCGCATACGTGGAAATTTGTATGTCGTCTCTGACTGCAGTTTTTTCTTTAATTGCAAATTACGCTATCGACGGCCATATGATATTCTATGTTGTTTCGGAAAAGATTACAATGACTTTTTTCCAGAATTTTATCTCGGGGTTGTGCATTTTGACATCCTGCAAAGTGATCTTTTTTGTGAACCAATTATTTTCAATGCTCTTATTTTTTCAATGTATTATTACCTCTGTTGAGAATGTACATCCCTACAAGGGTCCAGAAATTTCCCAAAATTTTTGTAAAAAATGTGCAATTCGCTCAAAAATTTTACTGAAAAAACCTTACATGGTAATCCGCTCCAATGTGCTGAAAAATTAGGAAAATTTGTATAAATTGGACAGTGAGCCACTAAAATATACGCAAGTTCTGTTGCGCCTGGAGATTGGATCTTTTCAACAACTGCCCCGTTTTGGTACCTAGCAGAGAATCGTCCAGTTCTCTGATATTTTTTTATCCACAATATTACTTGGCCTACAGTTTAGATAGCCGCTTTTGAGTTTTATTCTAACTACGGCCCGCTGTTCAGGGCCATTCCCCGACGGCCAACTAATATTCAATGTTTATTTGATTTTAAACAAAACGATTTTTTTATTCTCTCGGGTTTAGTCTCGGATTTTTTTATTCTGGTAAAGCTCAGTAAAGCAGGAAAAAGGCAAGAGAAAATGTGTTTAAAATTAGATAATTTTTGAGGCATTATCACAAGAAAACAGCTTTGTTTTTGAAATGCAACCGCTCTTTATACAATGAGAAACTTTCAATTCTTCTAAAACCGATTGAATAATTATGTTAATTTGTCGTTGAATACCAAGTTTGAGGTAACCTTTGCATGTTTTTGTGCAATATATGTGCAAAATGATCTTTTTCGTGAACCATTTAATTTCAAAGTTCATAGTTTTGCGCAATTTCAATGCAGTAGTACATCTGCTGTGACTGTAAAACCCAAAGTTTTTTATCTCAAAGTTTTGTTAAAAAAATTTGCTGGTTTTTCAAAAAATTAACTAGAAAAACCTTTCATGATATTTCACTCCAATGAGCAAAAAAATTTGGAAAAAATGTAGAAACTGCCCTGTAAACTGCTAACGTCAATGCAGGTGCTGTTGTACCTAGAGAAAGGACCTTTTTAGCAATTGCCCCCATTTTGGTACCTAGCAGAGAATCGTTCAGTTCTCTGCTACATTTTACAACAATATTACATGGCCTACAGTTTAGATAGCCAATTCCGAGTTTGAGTGTAAATAGGAACCGCTGTTCAAAGCCATGCTCCGCATTATCAGTGGATCTAATCCGCAAATTGCGTTTCGGTTATGGCGACCACCGACCCACCAGTCGCTTTTTTCAATCTGTTTGACAATTCGGCTAATTATCCTAGCAAATCGAGTTTTATTCTATTCAGTTTATCATAGAATGCGCATGCGTAGTAAATTATTAGTTGTCTCTGAGTCATTAATATATTGGTTTTATGTGGTCTCTGGTTTAGGTTTTTCCCATGCTCGCAATTAGTGCTATCGACGGCCAATTAATATTCATTATTGTTTGAATCATAAACGCAGAAATTTTTTGTAGATTTGTTTTGGATTTACGCATTCAGACATTGCCCTGTAACGCAAGAAGTAAGCAACTGAAAATGTGTTTAAAATGAGATATTTTTTGAGGCATTCTCACATGCAAACAGCTTTGTTTTTCAATATCAACCGCTCCTTTTTTCAATGAAGAATTTTCAGTTCTTTTAAAACCGATTCAATAATTATGTTAATTTGTCGTTGAATATCAAATTTTGATGTGGTTTTTGAATGTTTTAGTACGTGCAATTTAGTATGATTTGGTCTCAATGGTATGATCAGAACTGACTTGGTTCACGCAACTTATAAAAACGTTTCGCCTGAAAAAAAAATAACTTAAATTGATGTTCTTCTAAGGTGCAGTTTGCTTTAAAATTACATCATAAAAATGTGTAAACTGACGTTTTGACGGTATTTAAAGCAAAAATTTAGACAAACAAGTTTGCTATACCACGAGCGCGGTTTTGCGACGCTTCTTGCTTCTTTGAGTTTTCCTGCTTATTTGTGCTCTGATTGACGACCACTATCAGAAATAAAACATGGAAAAAATTTCTGTGAACTTTAGAAAACTTACCGTTAAACTCCCTGTTTTGGAAGTTTTAAATAAAAATTGTAGCATAAATCTCTTAATAATACTGTTGCTATTAATTATTTGCATCATACTAAGAAACGTTTGTTTTGAGCACGTTTGTCGGAGAACGGATCTTTTCAGCAATTGCCAGCCCATTTTGTTACAAAGCAGAGAATCATCCAATTCACTGTTTTTTTCACCACAAAATTACTTGGCCTACAGTTTAGATATCCGAGTGTGAGTTTGAGTATAGCTGTGAACCGATGTTCACGATTTAGAAACAAGGAGGCAAATGCACAATATTTTCACCGTTTATGTGTTTTCATTTCAGTTCTACTGCTGCACTCAATCAAGCACTAGATGCTTCGAATTTCATTTTTCCATGTTGCTTTTTGATGTCTTTCTTTTTTGCTTTTTGATAGTGAATTCTGATGCTTTTGCTTTTTTTGTTTTTTTTTGTGTGTGTTTTTAGGGTAATTTTGCTAAGTAGATATCAAAAATCTAAATTAAAAATTCACTTTATTTTAACTATGATCGTGAAGAAAGACTCAATTCGGCTAAATCGGGAAAAACCAAAACCGAAGAAACTTCTCAAAAATGAACATAGATGTTTTAAATATTTTTTTGATTTGCTTCCCAGGATTTTTAGATCAATATAGTTTATTCAAATTAGCTGCTTTACTGCCTTAACTTGCAATGAGTATGTGTTTTAAAGTCCAATAAGGGTGTAATCAATTGCGTTTTTTGAAATTCTGCGACATATATGTAACTCCGTAATAAGTTGTTTTAATTGTCTGCGAGTTCGTCAATTATGATAATTAAAAAGCGATAGCAGGCATTTTCCAGTTTTTATTTCACTCGGCTGCACGCGTAATGCGAATCCAGCGCTAGCAAATGATTTCATTGCAGTAGATGTGTTCATTTTTCGTAAAACCAAGTCTATTAAGCTGTCGATATTATACATTTGTTATTTGATTTGATGTATAGCTTTAATAAGTACTTTCATTTCAGAAAATTTATGAAATTATCCGTTTTACTTTGATTACTATAGGCAAAAGGTAAAATTTTGATCCGAATAGTTTAATATTTTTTGAGTTTATCCTTGA
>NW_027449292.1:0-36752 GCF_964194025.1 Convolutriloba macropyga
GAACAGCCGATTCTGTGGCTGACTGCAAAAGTTGTTCATATCTGATTCAAGTGGAGGGAAATAAGTTTTTTTGATTTTTTTCTTGTTCTTATGCGGTGAAACAATACGCTACTAGCTATCTGATTGAAGTGGAGGTCAGCAAACTTGTTTCTTAACATCTGTTCTGAAATTTTTTGAGTAACTCAAAATGTTGTTCCTATCTGATTCACCTATCTGGTTACATGTCCTGACTTTTGTTGTTTGACCTCAGATTCAATGGAAAATTCAAGTGTTCAAAATCAACCTACGAAGTTGCTAGAAAACCTAAATCGCAGCAGAATACGCTCAGAAGCAGAGCACAAAAGGTTTATTGTTGTCCTGAAAAAGTATAAAAACTCCTTCAATGGGCAGAACTGTTTGCAATTAAATGCGAGATCT
Organism: Convolutriloba macropyga; assembly: GCF_964194025.1. NCBI lineage: Eukaryota > Metazoa > Xenacoelomorpha > Acoela > Convolutidae > Convolutriloba > Convolutriloba macropyga. Next base: position 418 of record NW_027449292.1, read on the forward strand.
GATTCGGCAGTGTCTTCTTCAGTAGTGGCTAGTGGAACCGTTAATGAGCCCGTTCAGGACGTTCAACGAGCAGCTGAAAACAAAACGGGGCTGTCAGCAACCCAACTTGGCCTCAACTTGGCGTCAGATGCTTTCACTGAAGACGAGCTCATTGAGCAAATAGTCAGTCCACAGAAGTCTTCTAGACCACCTCTTGACAAAATGAAGATTACTGAAATCAAAAAGAATGTTCTAAACCAATTCCCTGACTCCTGGCCGGAAGTGCGAGAGTCAATAAATCAAAAGGGAATGGACTTGAAAAGAAAGAAAAAGGAAAAGGAGAGATCAGAGCAGAAGCGTGATCGTATGGAATCCAGTGCTGATTAATAACTCTGAGATAGATGACTGTTTTTGCAGCAATTTTTGTTAAATCTTGTTGTCAAATTAACGTCGTCTTCGAAATCTACCAAAAATTGAGTTTTAGGAGCGTACAGTTGTTTAGTTTTTCTGCGTTCTGCATTTTTGAAGTAAAATCTACACCGTTGCTTTGTTTCAGAAATACTGATGTTTTCTAAATCCATCACGAAATTAGGGAGTCAGAAATCCCATTTGTCTCGGTTGAACGATAAAAAGTTGTTAGAGCAGTTCAAAGACATTTTTTTTTGAAAAAGGAAAATACAGAGAAATCTCTCTTGATAGCAATGCGTGGACCGACACATTAAGTTATGCGGAGAGAACTCTTGTCAAGAAAGACGAAAAGATTCTTCTCTACTTCGAGAACGATTTCCATTACGGGCGTTTTGTTGCCAAGGGTGATGTGGACCTTGGAAATTGCTCAGTGATAAAATGGATGAAAAAATCGACAAAGCGAACACGTCGACAGAGGTTGCGAACTTGTCCTTCGGACGTGAAACTCTTGAATCGGAAAATGACAGGAGAGCGGCCAGTCAACCACTGTTGAAAAGAAGCTTCGGAGAGTTACGGCCTCTAAAAGAAAACGTGGATCCCGCCAAGGCAAAGAGAACTGCCGATGAGGATATACAGGTCCTGTCGCAGTCCTCCTGTACCCCACCTGCTAAAAAGCTGTTCCAAACTAAACTTCCCCTCGTTGAAGCTGCGAGCCTTACTTTGAAGAGAAAAGACTATCCCGAAAATGGAAATCAAGATCAGGCTCAGAGTCATGGTATTGGAGATCCCGTTGAAGATGTAAATGATTCCCCGGCTGTCGTTGTCCAAAGTGAAACTGAAAACTCTGATAACGATGACGATGATGACGACGATGATGATAATGAGGTCGGTGACCTTGGTGATCAGAACAGTGACAGATCAAGTGGTATCTTGAAAAGTGTTTGTAAGGCAGTAAGAAGTGTGAAAAAGTGATGGATGCTCAACGTAGAGAAACTCGTCAACTGCGTTTGTTTCTTGAAAGTCAACTAAAAAAATGTCCAAGTGCTTCTCATTCTGTAGCTGTTACTGGAAATTCGTTAGCACCTGTTTTGAGAAATGGGGAAGACATGACTAAAGTTCAGGGAAAAACGCCAAAGAAGTATGGTAGAAATCTGGCACGAACATTTTTTACCGAAGAAGAGATTCTAAATCAGCGATCGAACCCCCGCAAGAGCACCTCTCTACCTTCCCTTGATCCCAATGATTTGGAGGTGATAAGGGTTTTAGTTGAAGGAAGGTTTCCCGGACGATGGGCTGATGCTTTTGAGGCCATTGACGATCTCGGAAGGGACTATAAGAAAAAGATGGTTCGACAGCAAAAAAATTCTGAAACGGCCAAAAAGCAAACAGAGTTGTCGCAAGATACATTGTCCTTTGAATGAGCTTGATGATTTGAGCTGGGAATTTAAAACGTCTGTTTGTGATTTTTATGTGACTGTTATTGCCTTTATATTGCCTAATGAGGTCTCAGTTATGTTTCTTTCTTAAGCTAATTTGATGCTCTGTTCTTTAATTATTAATTGCTCTCAAACGGAGTTTCTAGCGACTATATTAATGCTGCTGGTCTTACCTTGTGCGATTTTTTGCTAGACCGTTTCTTTTGTCTGACACCCCCTGGCACCCGCCAGTCCCCCCTCCATATAGTAACCGCCTTGCGGAGCCGTTAGTCGTTGGAGAGCAATTCTTTTATGTTCTTGTTCCTGTGCATATATTTGATTGCCAATCTACGTATGCAAATTTATAAAATATTGCTTTTTTTATTTTATCTTACACCTATTTTGTTTTGTGTGAAAAGAAAGTGAAATCAGTTTGTCCGAATTCATTTTTCACACTTGAAGTTATCCAGTTGTTTTAACTAAAAACAAAGCTTGCTTTCAAACTTGTTTTTTTTTCAACCGGCGTGTTGAGTTTTAAGCACTGCTTTTTAAAGTCATGCGAGTCTTTTTCCACAAAAGATAGGAAATCTGGCGAGTTTCTGATAACAGCTTGTTTCGGGTTTCAATACAAACTTTTTCTCCGGATGAGAATGTGTAATAAATTATCTTGGAAAGATTTAGCGCGAATTGATGCCAAATTTATAGCAGAAATTTTTGATGGTGAATTGATAAGAACTCACAAAGTTCCAATCGAAGATGACACTGATCATTCAATTGGGTTAGAGAAACAATGGGAAAATAAAATGCGAGCCGATTATTTATCTTTCAGCGAGTTCTTTGAGCTGAGACCCCTTACTGATTCTTTTTCTAAAGACAGTAAGCATTCAAGCTTAGGCGTTTTCTCTAAAATCAACCTGAAGAAAAACGAAATTGTGAAGGGCCTAACTGGCTTTCTTGCACCAATGCCTCAATCATCTATTGTTCCCGGTTTAAACGACGTTTCCATTATACAGCATGCATCTGGTCCTAAGCTTATGTTAGGCGGAGCTTCCTTCATTAACTCCAGTTGCAAGGAAAACTGCATCTACGTGCCAAATAAAAGCAAGACAATGATACAGATTCGAGTGACTGCTGTGCTAGGTGTTCAGAAGGGAGAAGAAATAACTGTCAATTATGGCGGAGAGTATTTCGGACCAAACCGTATGTTCTGCGAGTGTCCCCACGCATCCCTACACGGTCACCAACCAGTCACAAATTTGTGGACGAGATCGGGACGAGTAAAGCCCGTTGTTGCAATTCCCACCTCCTCATCGTTAATTGACGAAACAGCGTCTTCTCTCGTTGTGTTTCCGTCAGTTTCGAGCACGCCTTATTCTCAATCGAAACGTCAATTCAAACAAAGGTCAAATTGTAGTTATAACTCAAGACGCATTCGAAAGCTCCGTTACGTTAGCAAAAAGGCTAAAACTTTGATATCAGATTCGGAGTCGGAAAAAAGCGAATCAAGCAGTTGCAACGGTTTTATTGAGCAACCCCCTCTTAGTCAGGTACCAGAGAATACAGATTTGTTTCAGCAAGTTTCAGAAAGTTCGGTGTTAGCAAATCTTTTTCCGGTAGAGTCATCAACCCCGCGTGCACTGGGTAGAGTAGATAACATGATCGACTCTTCCAGTTTGAGCGAATCCGAAACTCAGACCGACGAAACTCTTAGTGACTCCGATAGTCTCATTTGTGATAATTCGAAAATGTCTGTGTCAGAATTCACCGATACTTTTTTAGCCTGTCTGATGAATTTGCCATTACTGACCGCTTTGCGAAGTCTCTGTTTTCACTGATGGATAAGTGTTTGCCAATGAAAAACAATTTGCCGACATTTTATCGTCTTCAACGAATTGAGAACACCTCTTTCACTTGTGAGGAAGAAAAAGTTCCCGGTGGCGTTATCTGCCATTTGAACGTTGAGTCTCAGCTGGTTGGTTTGATTGAGCGGAATTTAGATTTACTGAGGGCTCCAAACTGGCAGCTCTAAACAATGATGTGGGATTAGAGACAAAGAGCGATTGCGAAGTGCTTCACTTTGTAATGAGCACTGACGGCGTCTCGCCGGCGAAATCGAAGAGGTTTAGCCTTTATCCTGTCTGGTTGATGCTGCTCAATTTGCCGCGGAAGCGACGTGTCTCTTACAGGAAGCTAATTCTTGTTTCAGTATTCGGAGGTGATAAAAAGCCTGATTGTACTTCTTTGGTCAAGAATTTGGTCGGATTTGTGAATTCATTCAACAAACGGCGTCTGCTTACTGTTGGCAAAAATACATACAACGTTTTAGTAAACATCCGTTTGGTGGCAGTTGATGCGATCATGAAAGCGCCACTCTTAAATCAAACTCAGTTCAATGGTTTGTACGGATGCAGTAATTGCTATATACCCGGTGCCAGTCACCCTTCTGGTAAACCTTGGCTGTATAAGTATGAGCCGACGCCATCAGATATTCGAACTCATACTGAACGTCAGAATGACCTATCCTTCAATCCTTCGCAAAAGGCCCCAAGATTTGGATTGAAGGGTATCTCGTGTATCGAGCAGTTAGTGTCAATTCCTGAGGATGTTGTCATTGACTACATGCATCAGGTTCTCCTCGGTGTTGTGAAGCGATCATTACACAGTATTGTGTGCCAAAAAAGATTTAACAAAATACTCGAAGAAATAGCGTCTAAGCGTCTTCTGAATTGCAAGCTTCCTAGCAATGATTACATTCGACAGTTAAGGGGCGTTGATTCGGTGAAGTTGTGGAAAGCCTCAGAGCTGAAACTTTTTCTACTGTATGACTTTATTTCTTTCTATGGTCTCCTTTCTGATCAAATGTTTACGCATTTCTTTTTATTGAGCGCTTCTATTCGATTATTGTTAGATCCTGATACTGAAAAAGACATTGATGTTGCCGCTAAGTCTCTTGCTACCTTCCGCAAGCAACTAGTGAGGTTCTACGGTGAGAAGTCCGAAACATATAACGCTCATTCCTTGAGTCACTTGGCTGACCAAGTTAAGCGGTGTGGTCCTCTTTCAACAAGTTCCAGCATTGCTTTCGAAGCTGCTCACTTTCAGTTGAAAAGACGAATCAGTGAAACTACTTCCACATCTGTTTTCACGCGATTAGCGATCAAACGACACAATAGGCTTGCTGGTCGAAAGCGCGACTTCCATACAAATGTAATGGCAATTGGCTCTGTTGTTTTGAGGAACAGTCATGAAGTTGCAGTTAACGTTGGGGACGAGCTTGCTATCTTCCGAAGCTCTTCCGCTTTTTCTTTTCTCGAGAAAAATTTTTATTGTCACAATTCGAAATGTCGTTACCTCGAGAATGGTTCCTGCGTGCACATTGTTAAGTTTGAGCGCGAGGATAAATGCGTTTCTTTTGGACAACTCTTGGCTATATATGTTGACATCGAAAATTGCTGCGGCGTTGCACATGTAAAATTTTTTGAGGAATTCAAGTCGTTTTGTGAACTACTCAGCGAACGTTCTCAACAGCTCGAGGCTTCAAGCATCGACAATATAGATATGGATTCTGATTTAGATGAGAGCTTGGAGCTACTAAACTCTACGGCAGAAAGGCATTTTGTTGTAGAATCTTTAACCAGCGAAATTTTTGAAATAGATATAACAAAACTACTAGCTCCGTGTATTGTTCGATCCATTGGGGACCTTGTTGTAATTTCCGAGATTTGCTCTGTGTTTGAAAGAGATTGAAGTTTTCTTATATGTTCTTGCACTGTTTACGCTATTGTTTTGTCATTAATGTTTGTTTTCAATTTATTTTTTATGAGGTGGAGCACATCATAAAAAGGTGAAAAAGTTTAAGCGAGTTATTCGTTTTTTAGAATGTTTGTAAATGCCTCGAAATTACGTGAGGAAAGTGAAGCGCAAGTATTCTGAGAAGAACATGGAGGTTGCTCTGTCGTTAGTCAGAGATGGTTATCCTGTTGCTGATGTTGCAAAGCATATCGGCATACCCAGACAAACGTTGTACGACAACTTAAAAAAGAAGCGTGACAGGTCACGGATGCATATCCTCGACGAGCAGACGGAGAAAGACCTATGCAATTTTTTTTCTAAAATACAGGAGGTAGAAATTGTAAATTCTTGGAAGGTGGCCCGGGAGAAGTTGTTGCAACTCATTTATGTCATAAAGGGAAGGAATAGCGTGCCCGAAAGTTCGAAGAAAAACGGCAAAGCATCGAAAGATTGGCTTTCTGGTTTCCGTAAACGGAAGAATGTGCTGCTTTCGGACAAAAAGCCGAGCTGGCTTCCCGATCAAATAATTGCACCTGTCGGTGAGTGTGCTTGTGGGAGGAATCTACTCTCCATCGACTTCTTCTTGTGTCTACATTGCTCGATCTGGAACTGCAGTATTTGTTTCGGAGAAGACTTGGCTTGCTCCCAGTGTATATCTAAAATTTCGTAAGCCGCAGTTTAATTCGCAGAAGACCCTATCAAATTTGTTCACTGATACCATCTTTCAGTCAATAAATAGGAAAATGTGTTTTTTTGTTTTTCAGCAAGATGAGTCAGCCAAGCACATAGCAGCGCGTGTTTAGATACCTTCTGTTGTGAGAAATGAAATTTGACGCCTCTTCGTACGCAATTTTATATTTGAAAATTTAAGATTTGGAATAACTTGTCTCAAAAATGAATTTGTGAAGGCCATAATTTTTGCTTCAATTTTGTGTGTGTCTGTTTTGTTTGTGCCGTATGTGTTTTGCTTCAATTTCGGGTGATCAAATACTGCGCTCGTCGAATATCAAAAGCAGTTTTGTCTGTTTTGCGGAGAAAAAAACGTTTCTTATCTGTCTCCAAGAAAAAAACTTGGCGACCGTCCTTGATTTCACTCAGAACAATGTTCTTTTTTAACTCAGACACTGAGTAGAGTATAGCTAAGGATCCTCTGTTGTGACAGATGAATTAAGACAGCTCTTTTTACGTGCGCATTTTTTTATTGGAGAAAATTCCGTTCAACTTGTGTTGGTGGGGTGATTTCGTACAAGCGTTCTGGTGCTCTTCCGAGGAAACCTAGTGTCATTCTAACGTGCTCGGCAATAAGTTATGCAGTTTTGTGTTAGTTGTGCTAGTTTTCCCAACAATTTAGCGTCTGCTAATGCTTTATGACAGTATTGAACGTTTAATTAAGTCAAGAAAAAAAATGAAATTTTTAAAGAAAAAAGTTTTCGATACTTCTTACTTTGGTTTTTCGGGTCGTAAGATGTTAAGTGCGACGAAGTCGGTTGGTTGGGTGACCCGGTGACAAAACCAGTTTCCCTGAATAATTTTTCTAGTGCTTTTGGTTAGGAATATTGTAACTATTTGAGATAAAAAAACACGGCGGGCCATGGGGTACATCTGCTCAAAATCCAAATTTCAATGTTTGCATGTTTGCAAACATTGGAATTTGGATTTTGAGGAGATGTACCCTAACGCCCGCCTTTTTTTGACACCTACAAACAAAGGGCTATCTGGATCGTTATTTTGCGCTAATAAAAATTTTTTCCCAGATTTGGAATAACTTGTCTAAAAAGCGAATTTATGTGAAGGTCATAATTTTTGCCTCAATTTTGTGTGTGTCTGTTTTGTTTGTGCCGTATGTGTTTTGCTCCAATTTCGGGTGATCAAATACTGCGCTCGTCGAATATCAAAAGCAGTTTTGTCTGTTTTGCGGAGAAAAAAAACTTTTCGTATCTGTCTCCAAGAAAAAAACTTGGCGACCGTTCTTGATTTCACTCAGAACAATGTTCTTTTTTAACTCAGACACTGAGTAGAGTATAGCTAAGGATCCTCTGTTGTGACAGATGAATTAAGGCAGCTTTTTTACGTGCGCGTTTTATTATTGGAGAAAATTCCGTTCAACTTGTGTTGGTGGGGTGATTTCGTACAAGCGTTCTGGTGCTCTTCCGAGGAAACCTAGTGTCATTCTAACGTGCTCGGCAATAAGTTATGCAGTTGTGTGTTAGTTGTGCTAATTTTCCCTACAATTTAGCGTCTGCTAATGCTTTATGACAGTATTGAACGTTTAATTAAGTCCAGAAAGAGAATGAAATTTTTAATGAAGAAAGTTTTCGATACTTCTTACTTTGGTTTTTCGGGTCGTGAGATGTTAAGTGCGACGAAGTCGGTTGGTTAGGTGACCCGGTGACAAAAACAGTTTTCCTGAATATTTTTTATTGTGCTTTTGGTTAGGAATATCGTAACTGTTTGAGATAAAAAAAAACACGGCGGGCCATGGGGTACATCTGCTCAAAATCCAAATTTCAATGTTTGCATGTTTGCAAACATTGGAATTTGGATTTTGAGGAGATGTACACTAACGCCCGCCTTTTTTTGACACCTAAAAACAATGGGCTATCTGGATCGTTATTTTGCGCTAATAAAAATTTTTGCCCAGATTTGGAATAACTTGTCTAAAAAGTGAATTTATGTGAAGGTCATAATTTTTGCCTCAATTTTGTGTGTGTGTGTTTTGTTTGTGCCGTATGTGTTTTGCTCCAATTTTGGGTGATCAAATACTGCGCTCGTCGAATATCAAAAGCAGTTTTGTCTGTTTTGCGGAGAAAAAAAAACGTTTCTTATCTGTCTCCAAGAAAAAAACTTGGCGACCGTTTTTGATTTCACTCAGAACAATGTTCTTTTTTAACTCAGACACTGAGTAGAGCATAGCTAAGGATCCTCTGTTGTGACACATGAATTAAGACAGCTTTTTTACGTGCGCGTTTTATTATTGGAGAAAATTCCGTTCAACTTTTGTTGGTGGGGTGATTTCGTACAAGCGTTCTGGTGCTCTTCCGAGGAAACCTAGTGTCATTCTAACGTGCTCGGCAATAGGTTATGCAGTTGTGTGTTACTTGTGCTAGTTTTCCCTACAATTTAGCGTCTGCAAATGCTTTATGACAGTATTGAACGTTTAATTAAGTCCAGAAAAAAAATGAAATTTTTAATGAAAAATTTTTCGATACTTCTTACTTTGGTTTTTCGGGTCGTGAGATGTTAAGTGCGACGAAGTCGGTTGGTTAGGTGACCCGGTGACAAAACCAGTTTCCCTGAATATTTTTTCTTGTGCTTTTGGTTAGGAATATCGTAACTATTTGAGATAAAAAAACACGGCGGGCCATGGGGTACATCTGCTCAAAATCCAAATTTCAATGTTTGCATGTTTGCAAACATTGGAAGTTGGATTTTGAGGAGATGTACCCTAACGCCCGCCTTTTCTTTACACCTACAAACAAAGGGCTATCTACATCGTTATTTTGCGCTAATAAAAATTTTTGCCCAGATTTGGAATAACTTGTCTAAAAAGTGAATTTATGTGAAGGTCATAATTTTCGCCTCAATTTTTTGTGTGTCTGTTTTGTTTGTGCCGTATGTGTTTCGCTCCATTTTCGGGTAATCAAATACTGCGCTCGTCGAATATCAAAAGCAGTTTTGTCTGTTTTGCGGAGAAAAAAATCGTTTCTTATCTGTCTCCAAGAAAAAAACTTGGCGACCGTTTTTGATTTCACTCAGAACAATGTTCTTTTTTAACGCAGACACTGAGTAGAGTATAGCTAAGGATCCTCTGTTGTGACAGATGAATTAAGACAGCATTTTTTACGTGCGCGTTTTATTATTGGAGAAAATTCCGTTCAACTTGTGTTGGTGGGGTGATTTCGTACAAGCGTTCTGGTGCTCTTCCGAGGAAACGTAGTGTCATTCTAACGTGCTCGGCAATAAGTTATGCAGTTGTGTGTTAGTTGTGCTAGTTTTCCCTACAATTTAGCGTCTGCTAATGCTTTATGACAGTATTGAACGTTTAATTAAGTCCAGAAAAAAATGAAATTTTTAATGAAAAAAGTTTTCGATACTTCTTACTTTGGTTTTTCGGGTCGTGAGATGTTAAGTGCGACGAAGTCGGTTGGTTAGGTGACCCGGTGACAAAACCAGTTTCCCTGAATATTTTTTCTTGTGCTTTTGGTTAGGAATATCGTAACTATTTGAGATAAAAAAACACGGCGGGCCATGGGGTACATCTGCTCAAAATCCAAATTTCAATGTTTGCATGTTTGCAAACATTGGAAGTTGGATTTTGAGGAGATGTACCCTAACGCCCGCCTTTTTTTACACCTACAAACAAAGGGCTATCTACATCGTTATTTTGCGCTAATAAAAATTTTTGCCCAGATTTGGAATAACTTGTCTAAAAAGTGAATTTATGTGAAGGTCATAATTTTCGCCTCAATTTTGTGTGTGTCTGTTTAGTTTGTGCCGTATGTGTTTCGCTCCATTTTCGGGTGATCAAATACTGCGCTCATCGAATATCAAAAGCAGTTTTGTCTGTTTTGCGGAGAAAAAAAAACGTTTCTTATCTGTCTCCAAGAAAAAAACTTGGCGACCGTTTTTGATTTCACTCAGAACAATGTTCTTTTTTAACGCAGACACTGAGTAGAGTATAGCTAAGGATCCTCTGTTGTGACAGATGAATTAAGACAGCATTTTTTACGTGCGCGTTTTATTATTGGAGAAAATTCCGTTCAACTTGTGTTGGTGGGGTGATTTCGTACAGGCGTTCTGGTGCTCTTCCGAGGAAACCTAGTGTCATTCTAACGCGCTCGGCAATAAGTTATTCAGTTGTGTGTTAGTTGTGCTAGTTTTCCCTACAATTTAGCGTCTGCTAATGCTTTATGACAGTATTGAACGTTTAATTAAGTCCAGAAAAAAAATGAAATTTTTAAAGAAAATAGTTTTCGATACTTCTTACTTTGGTTTTTCGGGTCGTAAGATGTTAAGTGGGACGAAGTCGGTTGGTTAGGTGACCCGGTGACAAAAACAGTTTCCCTGAATAATTTTTCTTGTGCTTTTGGTAAGGAATATTGTAACTGTTTGAGATAAAAAACACGGCGGGCCATGGGGTACATCTGCTCAAAATCCAAATTTCAATGTTTGCATGTTTGCAAACATTGGAATTTGGATTTTGAGGAGATGTACCCTAATGCCCGCCTTTTTTTGACACCTACAAACAAAGGGCTATCTAGATCGTTATTTTGCGCTAATAAAAATTTTTTCCCAGATTTGGAATAACTTGTCTAAAAAGTGAATTTATGTGAAGATCATAATTTTTGCCTCAATTTTGTGTATGTCTGTTTTGTTTGTGCCGTATGTGTTTTGCTCCCATTTCGGGTGATCAAATACTGCGCTCGTTGAATATCAAAAGCAGTTTTCTCTGTTTTGCGGAGAAAAAAAAACGTTTCTTATCTGTCTGCAAGAAAAAAACTTGGCGACCGTTTTTGATTTCACTCAGAACAATGTTCTTTTTTAACTCAGACACTGAGTAGAGTATAGCTAAGGATCCTCTGTTGTGACAGATGAATTAAGACAGCTTTTTTTACGTGCGCGTTTTATTATAGGAGAAAATTCCGTTCAACTTGTGTTGGTGGGGTGATTTCGTACAAGCGTTCTGGTGCTCTTCCGGGGAAACCTAGTGTCATTCTAACGTGCTCGGCAATAAGTTATGCAGTTGTGTGTTAGTTGTGCTAGTTTTCCCTATAATTTAGCGTCTGCTAATGCTTTATGACAGTATTGAACGTTTAATTAAGTCCAGAAAAAAATGAAATTTTTAATGAAAAAAGTTTTCGATACTTCTTACTTTGGTTCTTTGGGTCGTAAGATGTTAAGTGCGACGAAGTCGGTTGGTTAGGTGACCCGGTGACAAAAACAGTTTTCCTGAATAATTTTCCTTGTGCTTTTGGTTAGGAATATCGTAACTGTTTGAGATAAAAAAACACGGCGGGCCATGGGTTACATCTGCTCAAAGTCCAAATTTCAATGTTTGCATGTTTGCAAACATTGGAATTTGGATTTTGAGGAGATGTACCCTAATGCCCGCCTTTTTTTTGACACCTACAAACAAAGGGCTATCTAGATCGTTATTTTGCGCTAATAAAAATTTTTGCCCAGATTTGGAATAACTTGTCTAAAAAATGAATTTATGTGAAGGCCATAATTTTTGCCTCAATTTTGTGTGTGTCTGTTTTGTTTGTGCCGTATGTGTTGTGCTCCAATTTTGGGTGATCAATTACTGCGCTCGTCGAATATCAAAAGCAGTTTTGTCTGTTTTGCGGAGAAAAAAAACATTTCTTATCTGTCTCCAAGAAAAAAACTTGGCGACCGTTCTTGATTTCACTCAGAACAATGTTCTTTTTTAACTCAGACACTGAGTAGTGTATAGCTAAGGATCCTCTGTTGTGACAGATGAATTAAGGCAGCTATATTTACGTGCGCGTTTTATTAATGGAGAACATTCCGTTCAACTTGTGTTGGTGGGTTGATTTCGTACAAGCGTTCTGGTGCTCTTCCGAGGAAACCTAGTGTCATTCTAACGTGCTCGGCAATAAGTTATGCAGTCGTGTGTTAGTTGTGCTAGTTTTCCCTACAATTTAGCGTCTGCTAATGCTTTATGACAGTATTGAACGTTTAATTTAGTCCAGAAAAAAATGAAATTTTTAAAGAAAAAAGTTTTCGATACTTCTTACTTTGGTTTTTCGGGTCGTAAGATGTTAAGTGCGACGAAGTCGGTTGGTTAGGTGACCCGGTGACAAAAACAGTTTCCCTGAATAATTTTTCTTGAACTTTTGGTTAGGAATATCGTAACTGTTTGAGATAAAAAACACGGCGGGCCATGGGGTACATCTGCTCAAAATCCAAATTTCAATGTTTGCATGTTTGCAAACATTGGAATTTGGATTTTGAGGAGATGTACCCTAATGCCCGCCTTTTTTTGACACCTACAAACAAAGGGCTATCTAGATCGTTACTTTGCGCTAATAAAAATTTTTGCCCAGATTTGGAATAACTTGTCTAAAAAATGAATTTATGTGAAGGCCGTAATTTTTGCCTCAATTTTGTGTGTGTCTGTTTGTTTGTGCCGTATGTGTTGTGCTCCAATTTTGGGTGATCAAATACTGCGCTAGTCGAATATCAAAAGCAGTTTTTGTCTGTTTTGCGGAGAAAAAAAACGTTTCTTATCTGTCTCCAAGAAAAAAACTTGGCGACCGTACTTTATTTCACTCAGAACAATGTTCTTTTTTAACTCAGACACTGAGTAGTGTATAGCTAAGGACGCTCTGTTGTGACAGATGAATTAAGGCAGCTATATTTACGTGCGCGTTTTTTTAATGGAGAAAATTCCGTTCCACTTGTGTTGGTGGGGTGATTTCGTACAAGCGTTCTGGTGCTCTTCCGAGGAAACCTAGTGTCATTCTAACGTGCTCGGCAATAAGTTATGCAGTTTTGTGTTAGTTGTGCTAGTTTTCCCTACAATTTAGCGTCTGCTAATGCTTTATGACAGTATTGAACGTTTAATTAAGTCAAGAAAAAAAATGAAATTTTTAAAGAAAAAAGTTTTCGATACTTCTTACTTTGGTTTTTCGGGTCGTAAGATGTTAAGTGCGACGAAGTCGGTTGGTTAGGTGACCCGGTGACAAAAACAGTTTTCCTGAATAATTTTCTTTGTGCTTTTGGTTAGGAATATCGTAACTGTTTGAGATAAAAAAACACGGCGGACCATGGGGTACATCTGCTCAAAATCCAAATTTCAATGTTTGCATGTTTGCAAATATTGGAATTTGGATTTTGAGGAGATGTACCCTAATGCCCGCCTTTTTTTTGACACCTACAAACAAAAGGCTATCCAGATCGTTATTTTGCGCTAATAAAAATTTTTGCCCAGATTTGGAATAACTTGTCTAAAAAATGAATTTATGTGAAGGCCATAATTTTTGTCTCAATTTTGTGTGTGTCTGTTTTGTTTGTGCCGTATGTGTTGTGCTCCAATTTTGGGTGATCAAATACTGCGCTCGTCGAATATCAAAAGCAGTTTTGTCTGTTTTGCGGAGAAAAAAAAACTTTTCTTATCTGTCTCCAAGAAAAAAACTTGGCGACCGTTCTTGATTTCACTCAGAACAATGTTCTTTTTTAACTCAGACACTGAGTAGAGTATAGCTAAGGACCCTCTGTTGTGACAGATGAATTAAGGCAGCTTTTTTTTACGTGCGCGTTTTATTAATGGAGAAAATTCCGTTCAACTTGTGTTGGTGGGGTGATTTCGTACAAGCGTTCTGGTGCTCTTCCGAGGAAACCTAGTGTCATTCTAACGTGCTCGGCAATAAGTTATGCAGTTGTGTGTTAGTTGTGCTAGTTTTCTCTACAATTTAGCGTCTGCTAATGCTTTATGACAGTATTGAACGCTTAATTAAGTCCAGAAAAAAAATGAAATTTTTAAAGAAAAAAGTTTTCGATACTTCTTACTTTGGTTTTTCGGGTCGTAAGATGTTAAGTGCGACGAAGTCGGTTGGTTAGGTGACCCGGTGACAAAAACAGTTTCCCTGAAAAATTTTTCTTGTGCTTTTGGTTAGGAATATTGTAACTGTTTGAGATAAAAAACCACGGCGGGCCATGGGGTACATCTGCTCAAAATCCAAATTTCAATGTTTGCATGTTTGCAAACATTGGAATTTGGATTTTGAGGAGATGTACCCTAATGCCCGCCTTTTTTTGACACCTACAAACAAAGGGCTATCTAGATCGTTATTTTGCGCTAATAAAAATTTTTGCTCAGATTTGGAATAACTTGTCTAAAAAGTGAATTTATGTGAAGGTCATAATTTTGGCCCCAATTTTGTGTGTGTGTGTGTTTTGTTTGTGCCGTATGTGTTGTGCTCCAATTTTGGGTGATCAAATACTGCGCTCGTCGAATATCAAAAGCAGTTTTGTCTGTTTTGCGGACAAAAAAAACGTTTCTTATCTTTCTCCAACAAAAAAACTTGGCGTCCGTTCTTGATTTCACTCAGAACAATGTTCTTTTTTAACTCAGACACTGAGTAGAGTATAGCTAAGGACCCTCTAGTGTGACAGATGAATTAAGGCAGCTTTTTTTTACGTGCGCGTTTTATTAATGGAGAAAATTCCGTTCAACTTGTGTTGGTGGGGTGATTTCGTACAAGCGTTCTGGTGCTCTTCCGAGGAAACCTAGTGTCATTCTAACGTGCTCGGCAATAAGTTATGCAGTTGTGTGTTAGTTGTGCTAGTTTTCCCTACAATTCAGCGTCTGCTAATGCTTTATGACAGTATTGAACGTTTAATTGAGTCCAGAAAAAAATGAAATATTTAAAGAAAAAAGTTTTCGACACTTCTTACTTTGGTTTTTCGGGTCGTAAGATGTTAAGTGCGACGAAGTCGGTTGGTTAGGTGACCCGGTGACAAAAACAGTTTCCCTGAACAATTTTTCTTGTGCTTTTGGTTAGGAATATCGTAACTGTTTGAGATAAAAAAACACGGCGGGCCATGGGGTACATCTGCTCGAAATCCAAATTTCAATGTTTGCATGTTTGCAAACATTGGAATTTGGATTCTGAGGAGATGTACCCTAATGCCCGCCTTTTTTTTGACACCTACAAACAAAGGGCTATCTAGATCGTTTTTTTGCGCTGATAAAAAACTTTGCCCAGAGTTGGAATAACTTGTCTAAAAAGTGAATTTATGGGAAGGTCATAATTTTTGCCTCAATTTTGTGTGTATCTGTTTTGTTTGTGCCGTATGTGTTTTGCTCCAATTTCGGGTGATCAAATACTGCGCTCTTCGAATATCAAAAGCAGTTTTGTCTGTTTTGCGGAGAAAGAAAACTTTTCTTATCTGTCTCCAAGAAAAAAACTTGGCGACCGTTTTTGATTTCACTCAGAACGATGTTCTTTTTTAACTCAGACACTGAGTAGAGTATAGCTAAGGATCCTCTGTTGTGACAGATGAATTAAGACAGTTTTTTTTTTACGTGCGCGTTTTATTATTGGAGAAAATTCCGTTCAACTTGTGTTGGTGGGGTGATTTCGTACAAGCGTTCTGGTGCTCTTCCGAGGAAACCTAGTGTCATTCTAACGTGCTCGGCAATAGGTTATGCAGTTGTGTGTTAGTTGTGCTAGTTTTCCCTACAATTTAGCGTCTGCTAATGCTTTATGACAGTATTGAACGTTTAATTAAGTCCAGAAAAAAATGAAATTTTTAATGAAAAAAGTTTTCGATACTTCTTACTTTGGTTTTTCGGGTCGTGAGATGTTAAGTGCGACGAAGTCGGTTGGTTAGGTGACCCGGTGACAAAAACAGTTTTCCTGAATAATTTTCCTTGTGCTTTTGGTTAGGAATATTGTAACTGTTTGAGATAAAAAAACACGGAGGGCCATGGGGTACATCTGCTCAAAATCCAAATTTCAATGTTTGCATGTTTGCAAACATTGGAATTTGGATTTTGAGGAGATGTACCCTAATGCCCGCCTTTTTTTGACACCTACAAACAAAGGGCTATCTAGATCGTTATTTTGCGCTAATAAAAATTTTTGCCCAGATTTGGAATAAGTTGTCTAAAAAGTGAATTTATGTGAAGGTCATAATTTTTGCCTCAATTTTGTGTGTGTCTGTCTCTTTTGTTTGTGCCGTATGTGTTTTGCTCCCATTTCGGGTGATCAAATACTGCGCTCGTCGAATATCAAAAGCAGTTTTGTCTGTTTTGCGGAGAAAAAAAACGTTTCTTATCTGTCTCCAAGAAAAAAACTTGGCAACCGTTTTTGATTTCACTCAGAACAATGTTCTTTTTTAACTCAGACACTGAGTAGAGTATAGCTAAGTATCCTCTGTTGTGACAGATGAATTAAGACAGCTTTTTTTACGTGCGCGTTTTATTATTGGAGAAAACTCCGTTCAACTTGTGTTGGTGGGGTGATTTCGTACAAGCGTTCTGGTGCTCTTCCGAGGAAACCTAGTGTAGTTCTAACGTGCTCGGCAATAAGTTATGCAGTTGAGTGTTAGTTGTGCTAGTTTTTCCTACAATTTAGCGTCTGCTAATGCTTTATGACAGTATTGAACGTTTAATTTAGTCCAGAAAAAAATGAAATTTTTAATGAAAAAAGTTTTCGATACTTCTTACTTTGGTTTTTCGGGTCGTGAGATGTTAAGTGCGACGAAGTCGGTTGGTTAGGTGACCCGGTGACAAAACCAGTTTCCCTGAATATTTTTTCTTGTGCTTTTGGTTAGGATTATCGTAACTGTTTGAGATAAAAAAACACGGCGGGCCATGGGGCACATCTGCTCAAAATCCAAATTTCAATGTTTGCATGTTTGCAAACATTGGAATTTAGATTTTGAGGAGATGTACCCTAATGCCCGCCTTTTTTTGACACCTACAAACAAAAGGCTATCCAGATCGTTATTTTGCACTAATAAAAATTTTTGCCCAGATTTGCAATAACTTGTCTAAAAAATGAATTTATGTGAAAGCCATAATTTTTGCCTCAATTTTGTGTGTGTCTGTTTTGTTTGTGCCGTACGTGTTGTGCTCCAATTTTGGGTGATCAAATACTGCGCTCGTCGAATATCAAAAGCAGTTTTGTCTGTTTTGCGGAGAAAAAAAAACGTTTCTTGTCTGTCTCCAAGAAAAAAACTTGGCGACCGTTCTTGATTTCACTCAGAACAATGTTCTTTTTTAACTCAGACACAGAGTAGAGTATAGCTAAGGACCCTCTGTTGTGACAGACGAATTAAGGCAGTTTTTTTTACGTGCGCGTTTTATTAATGGAGAAAATTCCGTTCAACTTGTGTTGGTGGGGTGATTTCGTACAAGCGTTCTGGTGCTCTTCCGAGGAAACCTAGTGTCATTCTAAGGTGCTCGGCAAAAGTTATGCAGTTGTGTGTTAGTTGTGCTAGTTTTCCCTACAATTTAGCGTCTGCTAATGCTTTATGACAGTATTGAACGTTTATTTAAGTCCAGAAAAAAAACGAAATTTTTAAAGAAAAAAGTTTTCGATACTTCTTACTTTGGTTTTTCGGGTCGTAAGATGTTAAGTGCGACGAAGTCGGTTGGTTAGGTGACCCGGTGACAAAAACAGTTTCCCTGAAAAATTTTTCTTGTGCTGTTGGTTAGGAATATCGTAACTGTTTGAGATAAGAAAACACGGCGGGCCATGGGGTACATCTGCTCAAAATCCAAATTTCAATGTTTGCATGTTTGCAAACATTGGAATTTGGATTTTGAGGAGATGTACCCTAATGACCGCCTTTTTTTGACACCTACAAACAAAGGGCTATCTAGAACGTTATTTTGCGCTAATAAAAATTTTTGCCCAGATTTGGAATAACTTGTCTAAAAAGTGAATTTATGTGAAGGTCATAATTTTTGACTCAATTTTTTGTGTGTCTGTTTTGTTTGTGCCGTATGTGTTTTGCTCCAATTTCGGGTGATCAAATACTGCGCTCGTCAAATATCAAAAGTAGTTTTGTCTGTTTTGCGGAGAAAAAAAAACGTTTCTTATCTTTCTCCAAGAAAAAAACTTGGCGTCCGTTCTTGATTTCACTCAGAACAATGTTCTTTTTTAACTCAGACGCTGAGTAGAGTATAGCTAAGGACCCTCTGTTGTGACAGATGAATTAAGGCAGCTTTTTTTTACGTGCGCGTTTTATTAATGGAGAAAATTCCGTTCAACTTGTGTTGGTGGGGTGATTTCGTACAAGCGTTCTGGTGCTCTTCCGAGGAAACCTAGTGTCATTCTAACGTGCTCGGCAATAAGTTATGCAGTTGTGTGTTAGTGGTGCTGGTTTTCCCTACAATTTAGCGTCTGCTAATGCTTTGTGACAGTATTGAACGTTTATTTAAGTCCAGAAAAAAAATGAAATTTTTAAAGAAAAAAGTTTTTGATACTTCTTACTTTGGTTTTTCGGGTCGTAAGATGTTAAGTGCGACGAAGTCGGTTGGTTAGGTTACCCGGTGACAAAAACAGTTTCCCTGAATATTTTTTCTTGTGCTGTTGGTTAGGAATATCGTAACTGTTTGAGATAAAAAAACACGGCGGGCCATGGGGTACATCTGCTCAAAATCCAAATTTCAATGTTTGCATGTTTGCAAACATTGGAATTTGGATTCTGAGGAGATGTACCCTAATGCCCGCCTTTTTTTTGACACCTACCATTAAAGGGCTATCTAGATCGTTTTTTTGCGCTAATGAAAAATATTGCCCAGATTTGGAATAACTTGTCTAAAAAGTGAATTTATGTGAAGGTAATAATTTTTGCCTCAATTTTGTGTGTGTCTGTTTTGTTTGTGCCGTACGTGTTGTGCTCCAATTTTGGGTGATCAAATACTGCGCTCGTCGAATATCAAAAGCAGTTTTGTCTGTTTTGCGGAGAAAAAAAACGTTTCTTATCTTTCTCCAAGAAAAAAACTTGGCGTCCGTTCTTGATTTCACTCAGAACAATGTTCTTTTCTAACTCAGACGCTGAGTAGAGTATAGCTAAGGACCCTCTGTTGTGACAGATGAATTAGGGCAGCTTTTTTTACGTGCGCGTTTTATTAATGGAGAAAATTCCGTTCAACTTGTGTTGGTGGGGTGATTTCGTACAAGCGTTCTGGTGCTCTTCCGAGGAAACCTAGTGTCATTCTAACGTGCTCGGCAATAAGTTAGGCTGTTGTGTGTTAGTTGTGCTAGTTTTCCCTACAATTTAGCGTCTGCTAATGCTTTATGACAGTATTGAACGTTTATTTAAGTCCAGAAAGAAATGAAATTTTTAAAGAAAAAAGTTTTTGATACTTTTTACTTTGGTTTTTCGGGTCGTAAGATGTTAAGTGCGACGAAGTCGGTTGGTTAGGTGACCCGGTGACAAAAACAGTTTCCCTGAATATTTTTTCTTGTGCTTTTGGTTAGGAATATCGTAACTGTTTGAGATAAAAAAAAACACGGCGGGCCATGGGGTACATCTGCTCAAAATCAAAATTTCAATGTTTGCATGTTTGCAAACATTGGAATTTGGATTTTGAGATGTACCCTAATGCCCGCCTTTTTTTGACACCTACAAACAAGTGGCTATCTAGATCGTTATTTTGCGCTAATAAAAATTTTTGCCTCAATTTTGTGTGTGTCTGTTTTGTTTGTGCCGTATGTGTTTTGCTCCAATTTCGGGTTATCAAATACTGCGCTCGTCAAATATCAAAAGTAGTTTTGTCTGTTTTGCGGAGAAAAAAAACGCTTCTTATCTGTCTCCAAGAAAAAAACTTGGCGAGCGTTCTTGATTTCACTCAGAACAATCATAATTTTACCGGTTTTCCCGGTAAGACCAGCAGCTCATTCCCGGAAATACTTGCGGGAATTTTAAATTTCCCAGTTTCCCCGGTAAAATCCCGGCCGTTAAATCCCGGAAATACTGGCGGGAATCTTAAATTTCCCGATTTTTCTGGTAAGATCCCGGCGGAGAAATCCCGGAAAAATTGGCGGGAATCTTAAAGTTCCCGAGTTTCCCGGTAAGATCCCACTGGTGAATCCCGGAAATCCCGCCGAGATTTAATTTTTTCCCGGTTTTCCTGTCAGGGTTCTTAAATGTCCCGGATTTCCCGGCGGGAAATGCGGGATCTTGCTCTATCTTGGCACATCTTGAAATTCCCGGAATTTTTCCCGGTAAGATCCCCGGATCTTCCCCGTGTATTTCCCGGATCTTGTCGGGAAAAAAACCGGGATCTTAATAGGATTTCCGGGATCCGACGCACTGGGTGGGTGTTAACAAGAGTAACAAGAGTAACAATTAGAGCTGACTAGCTATAAGTATAAGTATAAGTATATGGTTATGTATATAATTATAACAATAACTATATTATACTATAATTATAAATTATCGCTAGAGTTATATCTAAAATTATAATTAACGCTAGAATTATATCTAAATTACAATTATATCTTTGACTTAAATTATATCTATGATAATATGTCTACCATCTTATTACCATCACTATTCACACTAATAACCTTTATAGTTAATACTAATGCATGACATATAACATCTGCAACTGCAGCACTAAATTTAAAATTAAGTTGTATTGGTTGTGGACCTATATGATCCCTTTGATATCTAGTATCGAATACATATATTCTATAATTAATTTTGAATGTTCTATGATTTATATACGGTTTTATATTATGTGGTAGCCCATTATAAACTTTATTAAAGCTAACAATCTCTTTAAAAGCCTCATTATAATTATTGGTTCCATAATTAATATTCATTCTATCCTCGGGATAAAACTCACTACCAATCTTACAATAACATTCAGTAACATTCATTACATCAAATGTACTTGCATCATGAGTTTGTTCATTAACATTATTATTTTCAAAACCAACTATTATATATTGCGGTCTTTCCATACCACTTTCCATACCTAGATCAAACAAGAAGTTAGTAGCATTGGGTACATTCTTATAAAATGTCTTTCGTTCATAATAACTAAAGTCTACATTATTCTTTTTACTTAAACCCTTTGGCACAATAATTCTATTATCATTACTAGGATCAATACTAGGTACACACCATGATATATCTCTAATTTCTATATTACCATCATTAGCAACTGCACCAGGATTAGCATTAACTCTATATAGAGTTCTATCATTATTATTCCTTTTTAATATTAGTTTAAATCCTAAACCAAATATAATCTTTTCTAAATCATTTACGAAGATCCCATTCACGAAGATCCCGGTAAGATCCCACTGGTGAATCCCGGAAATCCCGCCGAGATTTAATTTTTTCCCGGTTTTCCTGTCAGGGTTCTTAAATGTCCCGGATTTCCCGGCGGGAAATGCGGGATCTTGCTCTATCTTGGCACATCTTGAAATTCCCGGAATTTTTCCCGGTAAGATCCCCGGATCTTCCCCGTGTATTTCCTTGATCTTGTCGGGATAAAAACCGGGATCTTAATAGGATTTCCGGGATCCGACGCACTGGGTGGGTGTTAACAAGAGTAACAAGAGTAACAATTAGAGCTGACTAGCTATAAGTATAAATATAAGTATATGGTTATGTATATAATTATAACAATAACTATATTATACTATAATTATAAATTATCGCTAGAGTTATATCTAAAATTATTATTAACGCTAGAATTATATCTAAATTACAATTATATCTTTGACTTAAATTATATCTATGATAATATGTCTACCATCTTATTACCATCACTATTCACACTAATAACCTTTATAGTTAATACTAATGCATGACATATAACATCTGCAACTGCAGCACTAAATTTAAAATTAAGTTGTATTGGTTGTGGACCTATATGATCCCTTTGATATCTAGTATCGAATACATATATTCTATAATTACTTTTGAATGTTCTATGATTTATATACGGTTTTATATTATGTGGTAGCCCATTATAAACTTTATTAAAGCTAACAATCTCTTTAAAAGCCTCATTATAATTATTGGTTCCATAATTAATATTCATTCTATCCTCGGGATAAAACTCACTACCAATCTTACAATAACATTCAGTAACATTCATTACATCAAATGTACTTGCATCATGAGTTTGTTCATTAACATTATTATTTTCAAAACCAACTATTATATATTGCGGTCTTTCCATACCACTTTCCATAACTAGATCAAACAAGAAGTTAGTAGCATTGGGTACATTCTTATAAAATGTCTTTCGATCATAATAACTAAAGTCTACATTATTCTTTTTACTTAAACCCTTTGGCACAATAATTCTATTATCATTACTAGGATCAATACTAGGTACACACCATGATATATCTCTAATTTCTATATTACCATCATTAGCAACTGCACCAGGATTAGCATTAACTCTATATAGAGTTCTTTCATTATTATTCCTTTTTAATATTAGTTTAAATCCTAAACCAAATATAATCTTTTCTAAATCATTTACGAAACCAAATAGGTCACTCATCTTAATCATCATATACATATGTCCTCGTTGTGCAGCAATATGGTTACCTTTAAGTTGACTATCTCTATTGCCCTGATTTCTAACAAAACCACTCTCATATTCATCATCAGTACTAGTTTATAACTTATACATCAATAGATTAGGATGACAATGATCTATATATTCAATAGTCCTACCACCACTAGTTTCAAGCTTAATTGAACTAAACAATGCCATCATACCATAATTAACTAATCTGATATTAGCATCATTAGCAAATACACCACCAGCATCATCTGATACAACAAACTCTATCTCTAGATATGAATCACGCAAATTTAATTGATTCCCTTCTCTATTGAGAATGATAATAATGTTAGTATTAACCGTATTCATTGTTGCCAGATTATTTGGTTTATATTTTATAATCTTACTTTTATGTATATCTTTATTGTAACCATAAGTTGTATCCAAATTAAAATCCATTTTTTTTAGATAAAAAATGACAGACAACTTGATATTATATGAACTACAAAATATACACGAAGCTTTAACTAAAACTAAAGAAGAGCATACACTTAACTTTAGAATGATAAAGCCAACAGAAAAGTTTAACTTTAGTGAACCTATACTTAATACAACAAAATTAGGTTTAATTAGATTATCTGTTTATAATTTAGTGTTTAATGTGAATAGGAGAAATAATCAATTCTTATATGCTAGTACTGTTATAGAAGATGATGAAGCTTTACCTCGGGCTCTTAGCTCTGACCCTAACCTTAACCCTATCTCTACCTCAAGCCCAAACATTACATCTATACTTAATTATAATTATAAAGGAATCCCGTAGCTATATTCAACTATTACACCGGGAGCATATGAGTTAACTGATATAGCAGAATTAATAAAAGAAGAAACTGATGGTAATGTTATAATAGAACCTGATAAGAATACGATGAAATGTTTAATGGAATTAAAACAAGGAGCACTCAGCTTTGATATAGAAAACTCATTAGCCTCATTACTAGGATTTAGAAAAAATAATTTATAAAAAAGGTAGATATAAATCTCAGAAAATTATTGATATTATGGGTTTTAGTTCTATTAACATTCATTGTAATGTGATATCTGGAGCTAAAGATAATGGTAAAGATACAGACATACTATATACTTTTAATCTAACTGAACCACCAGGTTACTTGATAAATATTATACCAACTAATATCTTATATCAAAATGTAACTAAAGATAGAATAGAATATATTGAATTTCATATTAAAGATGAGCATGGAAGACCTATAGACTTTAATGGCGATGTATTAAGTTTTACTTTACATTTGATTTAGACTTATACTTGTACTTAGACTTAGACTTATCTGCGCAGCAGGTTCCCTGATACTTAAACTAAACTACAAAACTCTCCGATCCCAATTAATTCTTAGTTTACCATTAATATTTTTATTTTTAGTTATATCAATGACAATATATTTATAAGGCTCTTTCCATACCTTATTACGTATATTAGCAAAATCATTATAACTAAGTTCAACATTATTAAAGAAATCTTGATATATAGATATGTGGACTTTACCTCTCTGTTCAAATAAAATAAATAGATTACAGTTCTCTCTAACACTCTGCCTATCCACAGAGAACAGGTTTTGATTAAGATATATCATATTGCAATTATTATGTCTACCTCTACAAAAGTATTCATTAATAACTGGTTCTTTGGCTCTAACATCATCGAATATCATTAGTTTCTTTAAGTCTTTGGGTAGTTTATCGGGAGATGGTAAATCTTTTATATCCTTAATAAATTCAACATCTGCTTTCGGGTTTATTTTTTCTAAACCATGGTACTGTTCACCAGTAGGTCCAATGATGTATAGCTTATCAAAGTATATACTAGCTAGAATTAGTTTTTTTAATAAGAATGTCTTACCACATTCACTAGGACCAGATATTATACATCTAAAGTTATCTGGGAATGCGGCTTCAGTAATTAAATCATCACCATCATCTAACCATGAATATAGATCATTATTTATAATTATAGAGATACTGTTAGTAGGACTATTGTTATTAGGTTTAAACTTTTGATGAGGCTTCACCCATGTTTCACCATGTTTTTCATCCAATATATATATATATATATATATATATATATATATATATATATAAAATTATCATTATCCTTATCATTATCATTATCATTATCATTATCATTATCATTAGCATTATCAATGTCATTACCACTATCATTAGCATTATCATTATCATTATCATTATCAATGACATTATCATTATCATTAACATTAACATTATCTTTATCATTAAAATTATCATTATCATTAACATTAACATTATCTTTATCATTAACATTATCTTTATCACTAACATTAATATTATCTTTACCATTAACATTAAGCTCATCATTATCTTTACTACAACCTAAACAAAAACACTCATTATATATTCCTGGATATTAACATTGATTAACTAGAGTATTCAAAGCACTTTTAATTCTAAATCCTCTATCAATAAGGTAGATCATATATAAACAATAAGCCCCACAATAAGATTCATCATATTGCTGTATTCTCTCATTAGAGCCTAGATCAACATATTCTTCTAAAATTAAAGGTGGAGTTTCTACACCAAAACTATCAAAGTAATACATAGGACCATCTTCTCTTCTTATAACTAAAACCCAATGTGTACCTTCAGTTGGATGTAGATATACAATAATGTTAGAGTTAGGTTCACTTACCATTTCTGGTTTATCATGTCTCATTACAATCTCAATTGGTGTTAGAGTTATATCTTTACCTATATCTTTTATTCTAATATCACTCATAGCATTATTATCAATATTAAATTTATTATTGAATTCCTCAAAAGTTAGGATGAGCATTTTTATATAATAAATTTATTAAATCTAAGTCTAATTATACGTCTAAGTCTAAATCTAAATCAAATCTATGTTTATTATATAAAAATGGAAACAGGTAGTGCAGTTTTTATTTTTATTATTATTATTGGAATTTGTTATATAATAAATGATTCAAGACCAAGTAAATATACAAAACTAGAAGAAAGCTTTGGTGGAATTATGAATAGGAGTCTAGTTAGAATTGATTATGAAAAGTCACCATTACATACTATTGTTTATGGTGGAACTGGTACAGGCAAAACATATTTTATTAGACAATATTTAAAATTATACTCAGTCCAAAATCAAGATCAAGATCAAGATCAAGATCGAGATCAAGTTCAAGATTAAGCTAAAATTATAGTTATAGTGTGTAAAGATGACAGAGACTGGATAGATCCTGAATCTAATAAGTTTTATACTGAGTTTAATAAATGTGATATATATATGATCACAAAAAATAATATGCATAAATTTCAAAATTGTGTAATAGTACTTGATGATATGGGTGATAGGTTAAATAAGGATATAGTTTATTATTTTACTGAAGGTAGACATTGTAATATTCAAATGATTGTAATGTGTCATAAACCAGCTCAAATAATTAATACAGCAAGAATGAGTTGTGGTACTATTTATTTAACAACTTATAATGGACCTGACCTATTTAAAAACTTTAATGAGATATATAAATGTGAACATGACTTCAATAAAATAATTAGTACATTAAATAGTAACTATTATAATTATACAGATGGAATGTCAGATGAACTTCGTTATGGTATAATTAAATTTAATAACAAGGAAAATACTTTTATTATTATTAGTAGTAATAGAACAAGGTTATATGATTCAAGAGTTGGTTTCCTTGATTTAAAAGCTCTTAGTTTAAAAGATGATTTAGAGAGAGAAGATATAAATAAACTTATAGCATATATGAAACCACTAATGATTAATGCAACAGATAGAAATGTTATTAATCATGATAATTATCAGTTTTCTTTTAATAAACTTCTTACTTTAAATAATATTAAAATTCAGAAGGATGCTCTAACTAAAGAAATGATTATGGGAAAGCGTATGAAAATTTTATTAAATATTGGTGGAATTATAGGCGCAGGTTTTTTTATATTTAATTGTTTTTATCCTAATTCAATATCAAGAAATGCTGGAACTGTAGCAATGGGAGCAAGCACAATGTTGAGTAGAGTAAAATAAATTAGTTAATGTTGGATATGGAGAAGAGTTGGAAGGTGAAACACGAAGTAGTTATACTTATCAGGGAAGCAGTTATACTGATCAGTGTAACTATGACTTCGTCAATGAAGAGATGGGAAATTTGAATAGAAAGGGAGGAAGGTTTTTAAACAATCTATATATAAATAATGAAGAATTTAGAGAAGAGATTATAAATTTTGTTAAAGATAAAAAAGAATTAGACCTTGACTTGATTTTAGATAAGAGATGTAAAACTAATACACTCAATACTTTAGGAAATAATTATTTAGCAGAGTGTATCAAATCTAAAGATAATACTAAAGATTTAATTGAAATCATGGCTAAATTTTACCCTGTGAAGGATTAGGTAAATATTATAGTTTACCCTATTATAAAAGCTTTTTTAATGTTTAGAGTGTAACTATAAATGTGGAAACATTGCTGTTTTAAAATATCATTATGAATCATTTCATAAAGATAAAACTGATAAATGTATGTGGGGTATTATAATATTAAGTGGTATTTGTGCTGATGATTTTCCCCATGGGGTTGTTCTTTAAAAAATGAATCTAGTTCTAGTTCTAATTCTAGTTCTAACCCTAGTTCTAATTCTAATTCTAATTCTAGTTCTAACCCTAGTTCTAGTTCTAACCCTAATGCTAACTCTAGTTCTAACCCTAGTTCTAGTTCTAGTTCTAGTTCTAGTTCTGGTTCTGGTTCTAACTCCAGTTCTAGCTCTACTTCTGGTTCTGGTTCTATCTATGACTATAACTCTAACTCAGATCCTAACCCCAACCCTAACACTAACCTTATCCCTAACCCTAACCTTAACCCCAGCTCAGAAGTATTAACTAGATGTTGTAATAAGTGTAATTATATAAAACCACTAAATAATTTTGATGAGGGTAAGTATACATGTAGAAGTTGTACTTCAGCTAAATTTAATTGTCCATATTGTAC
Organism: Convolutriloba macropyga; assembly: GCF_964194025.1. Lineage (NCBI taxonomy): Eukaryota > Metazoa > Xenacoelomorpha > Acoela > Convolutidae > Convolutriloba > Convolutriloba macropyga. Next base: position 28,121 of record NW_027449292.1, read on the forward strand.
TTCTGTTGTGAGATATGATGGGATACGGGCTCACGTAAAGAAACAACATCCAGATATAAAATTGACTAGAGGATTTAGTAGAAATATAACTGATCGGTGTAACCGCTTCGCGGATAAAACAATTAATCCTAGTTGGCAAAGTCCTAGAGCTGTAAGTCCGTTAGTTATTAACCAAACAGAGGATCTGCGAATTTGCAAAACAACTCCATTGAGCAGTTTCAATGATAGTTGTTCATGTAAATACTATAATTTTGTATCATTTCTTATTAATAATGGAATAAATATTGAAAAAATAAAAGAAAATGTAAATTTATTGAAAAGTATAGATAATTTGAATTAAAAAGTATAAAAAAATATAAAAATATCAAAAAAGAGGGATTCACTCTTTAAGAGCGAAAAAGAGGGGATCACTCCGAATAAGAGTGAATCACTCTTAAAGAGTGAAATGTAAATTTTGCTTTGATTTTTTGATTTTTTGTTTTCATTTTTGATTTTAATTGATTTTTTATTGAACTTAGAGCTAATATATAGTAGTGGATAAAACAAGGGATTCAACAAACAGTAAAATTTGGCCTGATTCGACATGCGCGATTAGCGTTAGGAGAAAGGGACAATATTTGCTGGTGGTTGAATCCCTTGTTTTATCCACTACTGCCAGCTGGCATTTTTTTCCGTAATCTGCCTTGTTTTTGATTGAAATTTAAGCTATGCGTGTATATAGACGCCCAAGGTTTTGTCCTGACTTGCACGTCTTGGCCAGGACCTGCATTAAGACTTGCACGTCTTGGCCAGGACCTGCATTAAGACTTGCACATCTTGGCCAGGACCTGCATTAAGACTTGCACATCTTGGCCGGGACCTGCATTAAGACTTGCACATCTTGGCCAGGACCTGCATTAAGGCTTGCACATCTTGGCCAGGACCTGCATTAAGACTTGCACATCTTTGCCAGGACCTGCATTAAGACTTGCACATCTTGGCCAGGACCTGCATTTAGACTTGCACATCTTGGCCAGGACCTGCATTTAGACTTGCACGCCTTGCCCAAGTTTTCCATTTATACTCACAAGTGAAAAATGTGACATGATCATAGCTCTGAATCAGTACTGATATAAGACTTGCAATTTGACGTGCCCAGTACGGATGTTGACTAGCCGTTCAGTCCGGGTGTGCTGCTGAATTTAGCCATGATGCAAGGAATTTAGGAAACTCAAATGATGTTTGTTTTTTTTTGTAAATTCGTATATGCTATTCAAGCGAGGGAAAAATGAAGTGTCATAATTTATTGACAGCGTTTTACAGGATTGCGTGTGAATAAAATTATTGCTCTTGTGAGGGTAGTGCCTAAATCTTTTATTTTAAAAGAGATAAAAGCCATGTGATATCAATTTGCACAGTTTTGTTTCTCATAAAAAGAAGTGTTAACAGCAACGAAGCGCCGCTGTTAACAGCAAGTGTTAACAGCAAAAGAGCAGTGTTAACGTTTGTTGTAAAGGGAAAGTGTCAACAGCAAAAGTGACTTCTTAACTGTAAGGCCGCGGTTACTAGGAGACCGAACTTTTAGGCAAATGTGATGCTAGCCACCCGGACCCGAGTGTCATAGACTTTCATTACTGAATCAGTACATCCTATTAGTATATCGGCGATTCAGTACTGAATCACAGTGCCCGGGCCGAGGAATTAGGCCAAAATTATGTAAGATCAGCGGCAAATAGCGTTGACAAGTCGGAAAATTCACCACAATTTTCTTACATATTTTTGCGTTGAATGCGTTGAATTTGAAGACAAAAATTCAACACAATCAACGCAAAATTATGTAAGAAAAATGCGGTGAATTTTCCGACTTGACAACGTTAGTTGCCGCTGATCTTACATATTTAGCGTTGAATTTAGCGTAGATCTTACATATTTTTGCGTTGGATTTAGCGTTGATCTTACAAAAAATCAAAGCGTCTCCTCCAATTGCGTCTCCTCCAAAACTTTTACCTCCAATTGCGTATGGGACTCGAAATGATGACCGACCTGTTTGCTTGTCGCCTCTTCTACCATTGTGCCACAGTACCTTGGTTTCCTCAAGGGCCGCAATTCTTATAAAGCGTAGATCTTACATATTTTGCGTTGAATTTAGCGTAGAACTTAGCATATTCAACGCATCTACCAAGTGAGGTGTACTGGGAAAAATTTAAATTTTTAAAAAGTTTTGAAAAAAATTTGAATTCCTAAAATGGTCTGAAATGGTTTTTGCACCGTAAGAGAGCACTCAAAGGTTAATTTTTGCTGACTTCATTTTCATCGCTTGTGCAGTATAGGGGTCGAAAGAGTAAAAAAATTAATTTTTCGAAAAAAACTTGAAAAGTTTGAAATCATAACATGGTCTGAATTGGACTTTGCACAACAAAAGAGCACTAAAAATGATTTTTTTTTCTGAGCTCATGTTTCTCACCTTTGCAGTATAGGGTTCGAAACAGTGAAAAAAGTTGATTTTTTAATTAAAAAACATGAAAAAAGTGCTGAAATCGTAAAATGGTCTGAAATGGATTTTGCACTATAGAAGAGCACCAAAAAGCGATTATTTGCTGACTTCACTTTTCTCACCTTTGCAGTATAGGGGGTCGAAACAGTAAAAGTATTAATTTTTTGAAAAAAAACTTGAAAAATTTGAAACCGTAAAATGGTTTGAATTGGATTTTGCACTAGAAAAGAGCACTAAAAAATGATTTTTTTTCTGACCTCATGGTTCTCACATGTGAAGTATAGGGGGTCGAAACACGAAACAGTGAAAAAATAGACTTTTTGAAAAAAAACTTGAAAAACTTTCGAAATCGTAAAGTGGTCTGAAATGGAATGGAAAGATTAGCGTTGAATGCGTTGAATTTATGTCAGATCAACGCTAAATTCAACGATAAATATGTAAGATCTACGCTAAAATTCAACGCTAAAAATGTAAGATCTACGCCAAAATAAAGCAAAATTATGTAAGATTAGCGTTGAATGCGTTGAAATTATGTAAGATCAACGCTTAAATTCAACGCTATATATGTAAGAGCTACGCCAAAATTCAACGCAAAATAATGTAAGATTAGCGTTGAATGCGTTGCATTTATGTAAGATCAACGCTAAATTCAACGCTAAATATGTAAGATCTACGCTAAAATCCAACGCTAATTTTGTAAGATCTACGCCAAAATCCTGCGCAAAATTATGTAAGATTAGCGTTGAATGCGTTGAATTTATGTAAGATCTACGCTCAGGCGTAGATCTTACATAAATTCAACGCCAATCTTACATAATTTTGCGTTTTTTAGCGTTGACACCTCGGCCCGGGTGACTTAAGGGTCTTTTGTTAGCTAAATATGCGCAGTATAAATCCAGAAAGCACTTTTTTTCTGAAAGTACGATGAACATGATGTTTTGACTCTTTTATAATGTTCATAGAGTTTTCAGGAAAAAAAATGAAATTTTCGATTCGAACTAAAAAATTTGGGCTATTATGAAAATGCTATTGTCAATATTATGCCGTGTTCAAGATCAAATTGAGATACGTGCAAATCGTACAGTACGTATTGCAACTCAATCGTCTATTCTGTATAATTGGAGAGGTATATTCCGTATTTCGTTAGCCGGTAATCTGGACGAGGAGTATCACAACTGGTCTTGCAATTACAAACTTCCAGAGTTCAGTCTCAACATCAATCTAATCCTTGCCTATCACACTATCTGTTACAGTTTAGTCCTAGTAAACAAACTAGTTTCTCTCGCTTGTGCAAATATCTCTCCTGTGTCCAAACTTCTGAATTCTCCCAAAATTCTCTAAAGTCTGCCCAAATTTCTTTGTGTCACTTCAATTTATACTCAACCAATACGCTCTTATCTTAAACAAACAAATCTTAATCTCTCACCTTCTGTAGGAGTGCTTTGTTTGCTATGGAGACAAACCAATAGCAAATCATGCTCTGTCATTCAACTGCTACCAACCATTGTTCAACTTTCTCTTTATTTTATGTACACACTCTTATGTAAACAAATCAACTCCACTTTATCTCATATATGCACTTGACATGTCAGTCAGTGTTTGCTTAGTAAACATTGAACGTTGCTCTGAAAAGGTCTTATTCCTCTATTTCTGCTGCCAAATTAAATAGCTGCAGTCAATCCCTGTCAAAAAAATGTGTTGAATAAATAATGAAACTCAACCACAAAGCTTGGAGCAAATGCAATTTCCAAGTTTGCAACCAATTCATGCAATTCCCTGTAATTGTACATGCCAATGAGATCAGTTTTCTTAAAAACCTAAAAATTTGACATCTAAGGGTTGATCAGGGGTCAATCATCTAAAATGAGGGGTCAAATTGACAAAAATAACTATTGCCATGGAAAGTTCTCTCATAGTTGTACCTACCCACAAATTTTTATCCCCTAGCTCCCACTAGAGAAAGAGCAACAACTGCGCACAATTTTCATCGATCTCCCTGATAACCCCAAAATTCCAAACATTATAACTCAAGAAGTAGTAGCCAAAACATGTTCGGGTAAAAATTTCTAGTAAATATAGGGTACCACCATCCTGCCTGACAAGTTTCATGACCAACGGATCAGCCGTTGCGAGTCGTTTACAATTTGAAAATTTTTATCGAGTCGTGGGTGCCAAAATCCGAAAAATCCGACTTCGCCAAATTCGACCGGGGTGGGAATATTTTGTCACTAACTGTCCTGCGTTATATTTTCACCATATCAAACTCATTTGGGTGCTAGAAGTTTGTATTTGTGGGTTTTCGGCTCTCGGGTCATCCCGCAGCACGGGCGTGCGGTCGGAATCTGGGGTTGAAAACATCACCAATCGATAGCACTTGAAAAGTTACACTAACCCTCTAAAAAATATAAGGCTTCTACCAATACTCCACGATCAATTCATATTTTAGGTTCCTAAATACCAGCGTGCGCAAGTCCCGTGCAGGTTGGTGTGGGGTCAAATCGGACATTAAATTTGGATTCCTCGTACCCAAATTATTATATCCCCCAATTGTCGTATCAATCCGACTTCAACTTTTAGAGAAATTGCTTTTTCAATTTAAGTGCTAACTATCTTCCGGCAAAACTGCCTATTTATCGCAGAATACCCAAAAAGTTATCCTAACATTATATATGATTTTCCAATACATTACTCTGGACTCAATACCCATTGCAGCCCTCAATTAATCTTATATCATACTCAAACAGTCATTTTTTCATCCAAAATATCAAAAACCCTCAAATCACCCTGCTTCCGCTGTTAATAACTCCTCGGTGTCGGGTGGTCGGATTGGCCTAAAAAGTATACCAGCCTGAAAGGACCATTGGTTGTACCTGACATTAAAATTTGGTAAACGTCAGTTGAATATAGCCCTAAATTGGTGGGGCGGTATAGATCTTCTTGGTGGTATTTCAAATAACTGATAATTTGCCTATTCTTTTTTCAAAATGCAAACAAATTTCTCCCCCAAATTTTAAAACAATTTTCATGATCACCTAATACATTAGTGCACAAGTTCCTGCTAGAACGACTTGTTTTTACCGTTATTTCATTCATAAACAATCAAATTTTTAATTAAAATATCAAAAACTTTCGAATAACACCTTTTCCTGTGCTAATAACAAAAGATCGAAAATGTGTAGCTCGCCGCGCATCCTTATTATATAGGAACAACCATTAGGGGAACATCCACACAAATTTTCAGTGTCCAATGATGAATATAACGTAAAAATTGAGCGGTACCATGTTTAGGGGATGCCCATTCTTTTGCAAATTCGAAATCGCACTTTTAGTTACGTCAAATTGAAATTCCAATTCTGTTCAAAGTATCTAGTTCACTTCGAATCTTCGCTGTCTAGTTTACTTCTAAACTTAAATCGCTCACTTCAACTTTGTCCTGATGCACAAATACAACTTTGCTAAGTAAACCAATTATTTTGACAGGTCAATATGCTTTTGTTCATTAATTTGTTTGCTCAAGATATATCACTCAACACCCCACTCTGGCGCCGTTGCAACAATAACCCTTTAAGAAAGAACGCTTATTTCAAGCACCTAATTAACTTTTCTAAGTTGACCTAAACTATCTGACTTACTTGCAGTATCCATTCATGACACTTTACTGCATTCTACAAACAATGATCAATAAAACAAAGGAGGGGAAAAGCTAACTAAAAATAATAAGAAATTTTCAGTGATGATATTGGGATCCTTTGTAATAATTGATATGTTTAGATTCGTTCATCCACAAAATTTTGTTGCTATAACAAAAAAATAGTATGTGGTTTTGAAGGTATTGAATTGTTTAAAAACATTATAAAAAAGATAACTCAATCTCATTAAAACCTAATAGCGAAAATAGGTTTTATAATACCTGCCTACCTCGAAAGCAAGCTTCATTACAGACTAGCACTCTACTAAATTGGAGGGGACCATTCAGTTCATTTCACCCCTGTTTTTTGACAAAATTGCATCTTAAAACGTGTAAAATTGATTTCTAATGTGAAAAATGGTTACAGAAGAATTCTTTGGAAATTGCTTCAACTTTTGTCGCCACAATCCACAAATATGGTCCATTTGTCCCTCATATTCCCCACTTCAAAATTACGATATTCTGCAGTTTGCGCTAATAAAACACACAAAATGTGGAACATGGTGACAAAATTTTTATACTATTCCACGAAATAAGCCATTTTGTGGAATCTTTCTTACCCGGGTCGAGGTTTTTGGGTAAATTTTTGTATGCAAAGCGATGATTGCGGTGAATTGTTGTAAGATATGCGGTGATTGCGGTGAATGCGGTGAAAATAAATATTTCACCGCATTTCACCGCATTTCTTACAAAAATTCACCGCGAAATTCACCGCATTTCTTACAAAAATTAACCGCATTTGCTTTCCAACGTTTAATAAATCTGATTTAAATTCACAAGATATATTTTTGAACTAAGTGAGAGTTGGCGCAGCGGAATAAGCAGGTGAAAGCATGCAGGAGGGCAGAAGTTTGAACCCGGGTGGGGATGATTTTGTTTTGTAAGAATACTCAGAACGTGGTGAAAATAAATAATTCACCGCGATTCACCGCAAAAAGATGTAAGAAAAACGCGGTGAAAATTGCTTTTTCACCGCATTTCTCACGAAAATTCACCGCCAAACCTCGACCCGGGTAACCTAATTCGAGTTCCATTTAGTATGAGGGCTAGTCTGAAAATGTTTAAAATAGAGCTAAATAAAAACTGTTTTTCTGAATAACATTTCATTGAGCATTTAAAGGTTGGGAATTTGTTTGATACACTATAAACTTGGAATAAAAACTGGAAATTTAGGGGGATCATTATCAGTGTTAGGTGTGTTGTATGTAGAAATAGTGTTAGGTTATTAACCATAATGGTCCTGTGGACTATTAAGGAATGTTTTTTTTTTGGAATATATCTCACTATATTGATTTGATGTAGTTCATTCTGTACATACTGATATGAAGAGCGTAAGAACTGTTTCCTTGAAAAAAATTGATCATGTTGTACATATTTATTTAGTTATTGAAGACCATCTTAATGTAAAACAGGAAAACTACGGAAAATAGAAAAAAATATATAACAGAATTCGCAAGCTAATAATGAACAATTTTTCGCAAAGTAGGTTCAGATCAGAAATAAATAGAAACCAGAGGAAAAATTTTTACTTGAAATCATAGATTATGTTCAAAAATTAATTTACGTTGATATGTCAGATTCGCATTTCGATCATTGCTTAAATTTGGGAAACGGAGCTTATTCTAACGAGAAAATTCTAAAGCTAACGGACATAATTTTTTGTGAGTTTATTTTTTTCATTAGAGTTTTTCTCATTTGAGTTGACAAAGAGTGCGTTCATTGGAGGTAGTTCAATATGTATATAACAGACGTGTTATGGAAACAGTTATTGGTGAAGACATAATACGTTTAGCTACTAGCCAATTCTATTTATAAAAATACATTATTGTCTAATGAATATCTTGTAGCTACACAAAAAGTTAGAGGTGATGCTAAGTTAGGGAAGTTTAATGTTTTTTTTTTGTAAAATTAACAATTTAGTGTTTTGGTTTACCGCTGAAAAATTGATTTACAGTTAATAGAATCAGCCGCAAAAACATTAGTAACAGGATATGTCTCCAAAATCCAGCAAAACGTTGATTTCAGCTCCCTATGTTCTATAAATGCCCGTTTTTTCCCGTTCTCATCCTTTGAAGTCAGTTGCTCATCATTCATGTCTCGGGAATTTTAAGTTTTTTTTTTTGATTTCGCATTACATTTGTATTACAACACAACAGAAGAAGTTATGTATAGCGCCTGAAAAAAATGAAATTAAAAATTTTGGAGAAGGGAAAGTATTTTCACTTTAATTGAGAAGTTGCGCAAAAATATTGCCGAGAAATTGGTTTCACAACAAATCTTGGACACAACAAGTCTTGAATCAAAATTGTTTCAGAGGTTGATTAGGGGGAGTAGAAAATTCCAGATCTTTTTTAAGTAGTTTCCAGGTATTCAGTCTTTTGGATAAGTGTTCAGCTCATTGGTGGTTTTTACATGTATTCCCAGAGCTTCAGACGTATTGAGTTACAAACAAAGTGGATAAATCTTGAAAT